>NC_056728.1:1111218834-1111343834 GCF_019279795.1 Protopterus annectens
CAAAAAAATAGTAGAGACATGGGAGATGAAATGTAATGAAGGAGTGCTGGTGTTCCGATATGTAAAAACATAGTAGAGACATGGGAGATGACAAGTGTAATGAAGGAGTGTTGGTGTCTCCGATATGTAAAAAAACATACTAGAGACATGGGAAATGACGTGTAATGAAAGAGTACTGGTGTCTCCGATATGTAAAAAAAACATAGTAGAGACATGGGAGATGAAATGTGTAATGAAGGAGTGCTGGTGTCTCCGATATGTAAAAAAAACATAGTAGAGACATGGGAGATGAAATGTGTAATGAAGGAGTGCTGGTGTCTCCGATATGTAAAAAACATAGTAGAGACATGGGAGATGAAATGTGTAATGAAGGAGTGCTGGTGTCTCCGATATGTAAAAAAAACATAGTAGAGACATGGGAGATGACATGTGTAATGAAGGAGTGCTGGTGTCTCCGATATGTAAAAAAACATAGTAGAGACATGGGAGATGACATGTGTAATGAAGGAGTGCTGGTGTCTCCGATATGTAAAAAAAAAACATAGTAGAGACATGGGAGATGACATGTGTAATGAAGGAGTGCTGGTGTCTCTGATATGTAAAAAAAAACATAGTAGAGACATGGGAGATGAAATGTGTAATGAAGGAGTGCTGGTGTCTCCGATATGTAAAAAAAAACATAGTAGAGACATGGGAGATGAAATGTGTAATGAAGGAGTGCTGGTGTCTCCGATATGTAAAAAAAACATAGTAGAGACATGGGAGATGAAATGTGTAATGAAGGAGTGCTGGTGTCTCCGATATGTAAAAAAAACATAGTAGAGACATGGGAGATGAAATGTGTAATGAAGGAGTGCTGGTGTCTCCGATATGTAAAAAAACATAGTAGAGACATGGGAGATGACATGTGTAATGAAGGAGTGCTGGTGTCTCCGATATGTAAAAAAAACATAGTAGAGACATGGGAGATGAAATGTGTAATGAAGGAGTGCTGGTGTCTCCGATATGTAAAAAAACATAGTAGAGACATGGGAGATGAAATGTGTAATGAAGGAGTACTGGTGTCTCCGATATGTAAAAAAACATAGTAGAGACATGGGAGATGACAAGTGTAATGAAGGAGTGCTGGTGTCTCCGATATGTAAAAAAACATAGTAGAGACATGGGAAATGATGTGTAATGAAAGAGTACTGGTGTCTCCGATATGTAAAAACATAGTAGAGACATGGAGATGAAATGTGTAATGAAGGAGTGCTGGTGTCTCCGATATGTAAAAAAACATAGTAGAGACATGGGAGATGAAATGTGTAATGAAGGAGTGCTGGTGTCTCCGATATGTAAAAAAAACATAGTAGAGACATGGGAGATGAAATGTGTAATGAAGGAGTGCTGGTGTCTCCGATATGTAAAAAAAACATAGTAGAGACATGGGAGATGAAATGTGTAATGAAGGAGTGCTGGTGTCTCCGATATGTAAAAAAACATAGTAGAGACATGGGAGATGAAATGTGTAATGAAGGAGTGCTGGTGTCTGATATGTAAAAAAAACATAGTAGAGACATGGGAGATGAAATGTGTAATGAAGGAGTGCTGGTGTCTCCGATATGTAAAAACATAGTAGAGACATGGGAGATGAAATGTGTAATGAAGGAGTGCTGGTGTCTCCGATATGTAAAAAACATAGTAGAGACATGGGAGATGAAATGTGTAATGAAGGAGTGCTGGTGTCTCCGATATGTAAAAAAACATAGTAGAGACATGGGAGATGAAATGTGTAATGAAGGAGTGCTGGTGTCTCCGATATGTAAAAAAAACATAGTAGAGACATGGGAGATGAAATGTGTAATGAAGGAGTGCTGGTGTCTCCGATATGTAAAAAACATAGTAGAGACATGGGAGATGACATGTGTAATGAAGGAGTGTTGGTGTCTCGGATATGTAAAAAAAACATAGTAGAGACATGGGAGATGACATGTGTAATGAAGGAGTGCTGGTGTCTCCGATATGTAAAAAACATAGTAGAGACATGGGAGATGACATGTGTAATGAAGGAGTGCTGGTGTCTCCGATATGTAAAAAAACATAGTAGAGACATGGGAGATGACATGTGTAATGAAGGAGTGCTGGTGTCTCCTATATGTAAAACAAACATAGTAGAGACATGGGAGATGAAATGTGTAATGAAGGAGTGCTGGTGTCTCCGATATGTAAAAAAACATAGTAGAGACATGGGAGATGACATGTGTAATGAAGGAGTGCTGGTGTCTCCGATATGTAAATAAACATAGTAGAGACATGGGAGATGAAATGTGTAATGAAGGAGTGCTGGTGTCTCCGATATGTAAAAAACATAGTAGAGACATGGGAGATGAAATGTGTAATGAAGGAGTGCTGGTGTCTCCGATATGTAAAAAAAACATAGTAGAGACATGGGAGATGAAATGTGTAATGAAGGAGTGCTGGTGTCTCCGATATGTAAAAAAAACATAGTAGAGACATGGGAGATGAAATGTGTAATGAAGGAGTACTGGTGTCTCCGATATGTAAAAAAACATAGTAGAGACATGGGAGATGACAAGTGTAATGAAGGAGTGCTGGTGTCTCCGATATGTAAAAAAACATAGTAGAGACATGGGAAATGACATGTGTAATGAAGGAGTACTGGTGTCTCGATATGTAAAAAAAAAAACATAGTAGAGACATGGGAGATGACATGTGTAATGAAGGAGTGCTGGTGTCTCCGATATGTAAAAAAAACATAGTAGAGACATGGGAGATGAAATGTGTAATGAAGGAGTGCTGGTGTCTCCGATATGTAAAAAAAAAACATAGTAGAGACATGGGAGATGAAATGTGTAATGAAGGAGTGCTGGTGTCTCCGATATGTAAAAAAACATAGTAGAGACATGGGAGATGAAATGTGTAATGAAGGAGTGCTGGTGTCTCCGATATGTAAAAAAACATAGTAGAGACATGGGAGATGACATGTGTAATGAAGGAGTGCTGGTGTCTCCGATATGTAAAAAAAACATAGTAGAGACATGGGAGATGAAATGTGTAATGAAGGAGTGCTGGTGTCTCCGATATGTAAAAAAAAAACATAGTAGAGACATGGGAGATGACATGTGTAATGAAGGAGTGCTGGTTTCTCCGATATGCAAAAAAAAATAGTAGAGACATGGGAGATGACATGTGTAATGAAGGAGTGCTGGTGTCTCCGATATGTAAAAAAAAACATAGTAGAGACATGGGAGATGACATGTGTAATGAAGGAGTGCTGGTGTCTCCGATATGTAAAAAAAAACATAGTAGAGACATGGGAGATGAAATGTGTAATGAAGGAGTGCTGGTGTCTCTGATATGTAAAAAAACATAGTAGAGACATGGGAGATGAAATGTGTAATGAAGGAGTGCTGGTGTCTCCGATATGTAAAAAAAACATAGTAGAGACATGGGAGATGAAATGTGTAATGAAGGAGTGCTGGTGTCTCTGATATGTAAAAAAAACATAGTAGAGACATGGGAGATGAAATGTGTAATGAAGGAGTGCTGGTGTCTCCGATATGTAAAAAAACATAGTAGAGACATGGGAGATGAAATGTGTAATGAAGGAGTGCTGGTGTCTCCGATATGTAAATAACATAGTAGAGACATGGGAGATGAAATGTGTAATGAAGGAGTGCTGGTGTCTCCGATATGTAAAAAACATAGTAGAGACATGGGAGATGGCATGTGTAATGAAGGAGTGCTGGTCTCTCCGATATGTAAAAAAGCCATAGTAGAGACATGGGAGATGACATGTGTAATGAAGGAGTGCTGGTGTCTCCGATATGTAAAAAAACATAGTAGAGACATGGGAGATGACATGTGTAATGAAGGAGTGCTGGTGTCTCTGATATGTAAAAAAAACATAGTAGAGACATGGGAGATGACATGTGTAATGAAGGAGTGCTGGTGTCTCCGATATGTAAAAAAAAACATAGTAGAGACATGGGAGATGACATGTGTAATGATGGAGTGCTGGTGTTTCCGATATGTAAAAAAAAAACATAGTAGAGACATGGGAGATGATGTGTAATGAAGGAGTGCTGGTAAGCGTGAAAAGATTCCAAGTCATTTAGCAAGTGATGCAAAAGTGGGTGCAGTGTTCTGGCCTTAAACCAAAAGGGCACCTCAAAAAATGGAAATCTACCGTTTAATAGTTTAGCACTTTCATTCTTCAGAATGCAGGGCATTTAAAATATTATGTGACACAACAAGATAGAAATTCGCAGTTAAAGCAAATTACCAGACAATTTATTTGTAACAGTGCTTTGCTGTCTTGTAATGTCACATGAAGTTTTAAATGGTATTTAATCAGATTATATAATGTATGCGTTAGTACTAAAGCATTAAGAAGAATGAAAACACTTAACTATTAAACAGATTATTTTCCATTTTTCAGAGTGTTCTTTTGGTTTTCAATGTCCTGACCTTTCTATTCGATACTGAGATTAAAAAAATGTCACTTAACTCAGAAATCTGTTTGTCTCTTGAAATGTTTAGACTACTAAGAAAATCAGTTTGTTGTTTTTTTAAACTAGGAAGTTTTAATTGCTTTTACTCATTTGCAGCAACTGAGGAACACTTATCTGCCTGGATGTTTTTAGCTACAATAAAGAAGACTGAAGAATGGCAGACTCGTGTGTGTTTTTTTTCTAATCTTGGAATGCTTTCAAATACTTAATGAGATATTTTACTGACTCCATGGGCAAGAACTTTGGACAAGCTCAAGTCAACTATCTGGCTGGACATTGTTAGCTGCAATAAAGAAGACTGTTCTATAGCAGACTCGTGCGTTTTTTCCTGTTCTTGGATTGCTTTCAACTACTTAATGAAATATTATATAGAATCCATGGGTAAGAACTTTGGACAAACTTGAATCAACTACCTAATTTGAATTTTTGCAGATTCCTTGAAGGAGATCTCTAGATGCGCAATTAAATGGATACACTAAGGGCAAGCAACTGAGGCTAGGTAGGTGACATGCTTAATCTTGGTTTATTGCTTTAGCTATGAGCCATAAATGCATTCATGTCCTACCTACTCAGATCACTACCTAAAGAGACAAACACTTTCTTTTTTATTTTTATTTTTATATTTGTAATTTATTGGCTGAGTATATATATATATATGTGTATATGTATATATATATATATATATATATATATATATATATATATATATATATATATATATATATATACCTATGGATTCACTTTATAATCTCAAAATACTGAAACCTCGAATTTCAGTATCTTGAGACTATAAAGCCGAACATTCACAATATCAAAACCCCAAAAGCACGAAATTCAAAATCACAACTTTTAAATACACCCTCCATCACACAAACAAACATACACCTTCATCCCCACACTACAAGAAGCCAACAAAACACACACAAACACAACAACACAAATATACACACCTACCCTACATATAAGCAGGGGTCAAGCCCCCCTGCACCTCCCACCCTTCGCTACATATATACTAGCTCCGAGGTCGCACTAAAAAGAAGAAGACACTAAACCCACCACTACATACTCTATATTCCCCTTGCACAAACACACACCACATTACATACAAACACCACCACTGTCAACACTTACACACTCACACTCTTACCTACCTACCCTAACCTACACCTAAAACTTCCCAGCACACTCACATCCCTACCCAAAACCGTTAGAAAAAAACAACACTTACCTAAATCTCCACATATATCCACACAATGGCAGGCAAACCATATCCCACAGCACACCGCACCTTACAAACACAGCAAATCCCACATACCGAGCCACCACAACCGCAAATTCAACACTTCAAATTCGATCAAGTGCAGTTTCGCTCAAGTGCACTTTCGTCATTTTCGTCTCGAGATACTGAAATTCGAGATGTCAGTATTTCAAGATAGTAAAGTGCTTTTATATATATATATATATATATATATATATATATATATATATATATATGTACATACATATATATGTAGTACTGTCACTGATTGCATTAAATGCCTTGTTTGTAGGCTTTAACTTAACCCTTATCATTACATCAGATAGCTAGTCTTGGAATAACAAGGTGAAGGATCCCTGTCTGAGACATTTTATTTAGAAATGAAAGTGTATTTTGTCGGAGAGTGGTTGTAGAACAGAGACTAGAAAGCAAACAGGAAGTTAGATTAACACTTTTGATTATGATAAATAATATTGGAAACTTCAGTGAACTGATAGACGAGAAAGAGATGTACAGACCTTTGACGTTATTCCTTTGATGGAAAGAGTGAGTAGAGAGGGACAATGGTTAAAGAAGGTGTGGCCGGTTACAATGCATTTAATGATCCAAAGGTTGGGGGATATTCTCTATGTTTGTGGTATTTTCTGTGGCCATGTTAGACCAGATATACCATAACTGATCTGGATGTATCTCCTCTACACCACCTTAGTAGTGGGTGCTAACCCATACCCTAATGCTGCCCCTTTCCCCAACTCAGTCCCTAAACCTTAACATCATTAAAACCTTCCTCTAACACTACCACTACACAAGACAGACTCAGAAACACAAACTTTCACAAACACAAATAACACTGCATCTATCCCCAACCTAACCCTTACCCTAAAATACACAAACCGCACACACACAGCACCCATCCTTCACTCATCTCCGACCCTAACCCTAACTCACACACACACAAAAACACATACAGTCTCACCCCTCTATCCTCACTTATCTGCATCAAATGTATACACAGTCGAAGTCCATAAGACTGAATACCCAAAAGAGCAAATGTTCTTTTTTCATGTTTTCCTAGCTGCTAGGTTGCTCTATGTCCATGAGCACAGTACAGCGGGGTCTGGCAATTTGCCCTTTCTCCACTGCTGTGCGATCTTAAAGTTGGTATATATAAATCGCAGAGTGTGTGGGGGACAAGGAGGCTTGTCCCTCAGCATAAAATGCTTTTTTTTTCTTTTTTTTTGTAGGCATTTTGTATTTGAGCTAAAAAGATCAATCCTTTTTACATCCCTCAAAAGAGCATTCACTTTTACATGAAACAATGATGAACACACACACACACACACACACACACATATACATATTGTCTGAAGTTGTGGTACGCTTGGGTGCACACAGCTTTCCCATGTCAAAGGGTGTGGTGTGTGTGTGTCTGTGTATGTGTGTGTGTGTGTGTGGGGGGGGTGCAAAACCAACCTGCAAAACAACAGTGATGTTCAAAATTCACTGTTTTAGAAGTTGAACTGGAATTTATCTTTTTGTTGTATCAAGGCTCATTGTTTCATTGTTTATGGTCTCATACTTGTGACAGGGAACCACTGGGTGAGCATTTTTATCAATCATTTCACTTGGGCTACAGATAATCACTTGTGTGAAAATGGTGGTAGGTAGTGCAGCAGAACTTGGCTGCGCAAGGCAGACAAAGATGTAGAGACTGGAGTTAAAAAGAAGAGAATATACGATACATGGATAGGTAGGTTACACTACATATTAGAAAGGGAATGAGAGCTACATTACAAGGAAGGAAGATGGTAATAGAAAGCTGAAGGCATATTTAGGATGGAATGTCTGAAGACAGGGAAAGAAAACAAAGACTGAGGCAACCTTAGAAAAAGGAGTGGGGAGAACAATGGAGGCATTAAATGGTACAAGAGAAAAGGGTACATAGGAGGAAGTAGACATGAAGCACTTTACAGATGTCAAGGCTATCTTAAGAGAAGCATTGGGTAAGCTATAATGTTACGTTGTAGTATCAACAAATAAAGGAAGCCAGAAGGGATTCACATCTGGAGGAGTATAAAAACTAACCTCTAAAAGTCAGACAGAAACACAATTAGCAAGGGCTAGCTGCCATTAGAAATTTGACAATTTGTTACCAACAAACAATAATTGAGGAACCTGCTTTATATCCTGGAGATACAGCATATAAGGACCCCTCCCTCACATACTCAGAAGAAATAGACAAGACTTGTGGGGAAAAATTATGTACTTATGTAACATTTGCCATTGCTTCCAGAACTAATCAACAAGAATCCGCCAAATGTTTAAGAATTTTTGGTCACTATTATAGCACAAATCATAGAGCTTCACATTGTGCTCTCTCTGTTTCTCTCTCTCTATATGCATCCATATAATATATATATATATATATATATATATATATATATATATATATATATATATATATATATATATATAGATAGATAGTACTAAGGGTTATACAGTGATTACAACAGTATCAGTTCAGTGTTGTAATGAAAAGCACGCCTAAATATTCGAGAACAAGGGTATGTGTATGCATCACAATGCAATAAGAAACACTGGGGTTAATTGCAGGTGAGAAATGTTGATACTATACAATGTTAAAACCCAATGTTTTTCCAAAGTGGTTTAACAAAGGGTGGCTGTGTCCTGTTGTACCGTCTTTAAGGATACATTGTTCCCGTACATTCTGTCTCTAAATAACTTACTCTGGGGTCACTCCAGTCTGAGGAAAGGGATAAAAAAACACTGTGGAAATATGTTGGGGTTCAGTACTATGAAGCATCAACATTCATTGGTTCATATTTTAAACATACTTGCCTTACTGGATGTATGTTAAAATTTTACGTGAAATATATCCAGTAAGGCAAGTAATCTAGTAAGCAAGAAAGAAAAAAACATATCTAGCCCAAAACTGGAAAACTGGATCACATTAAATTGTCTGATCCTGAGGAGCTCCTGTATTTGGAACACATCCATGTTTGTGTAATTACATTTGTTTTAAATGTAAACAGAGCTTTAAGGCCTGATGGCAGCTGTTGTGGCATGTCCATATTTTTCAAGCACCATATCTCCTCAAGGTAGAATCCCATAGACCCAGAAACTAAATTCAAAGAATTTCAAATCGCCCTAAATTGGGAAAACTATCAACTTAGAGACTGTCATAATGTAGCCTACATGTCCCCTGATGATCATGTAAGATTTCTAAACATACTTGACAAACTCCCTATTAACAAGCATTCCATTATGATGGGGGACTTTAGCTACCCCTCAATAAACTGTGCACCAATGCCTCTAATGTAGGGTAAGCTTACAAGTTCTTAGAAAAAAACTCCCTGGAAAAACAGCTAACAAATCCATAAGAGAACATAATATTCTTGATCTGTTCCTAATGGATGTAGCCACTTCATGCACTATTGTCCTGGTACCCACTTCCCCAGTTTAGTCAGACCATAAATTTATGGCATTCACATTCAAAATCTCTAAAGCCCTTTCAGCAAATATCTGTGAATTCAAGGATACCATTTGTACTAGCCTTGTTTAATTCTCTGACAAGGTATCAAAATCATACCTCTCAACTGTACAGATTTTTGCAGAATGTCCAGATTTTTGCCTCATAATTCTGGTTCATTTCTCATATGATTGTGGTTTTCTAGCAAATCATTGGCAAATCACTCAGGGTTTAAGTCAGAAAATAATGGCAGACATTTGAGTTTCAGACTTCGCACCCTTCAGGAAATCCATGCTATTGCAAAACCTGTTATTCTATCAGTTTTCCAAGTTTGTAAGAGCAATATCTAAAAAGTGTCCCTATTTTGGGGCCTTTGTCCCCCCCCCCCATTATTTATGGCTTTGTCCAGATTTCTTGCTCTAAGAGGTTGAGAGGTATGATCAAAATCCATTTATGGCAGCATCAGCTGACTTCACAAAGGAGTTCTATATCCATTTAGATAAATACATAGAGTTGGCAGTCTCAGTCAGAGCAAAATATAATAGGAAATTGAAAAACAAACCACCCTGGCAGTTCACAAACATAAATAAATGTAACAAAAGAAAAGAAAAACTCCTTAAATTATACAGCAGATCTGAAAAACACCCTCATATGAAAGATATTATCAAAATGTTACTAAAAACATAAAAAATACTATTACGTCTACTAAAGTAACCCAATAACTTAGATTAGCATCTGAGGCCAAGTAATGTTATAAATCCTTCTTCAGCTACATACAGAAACTATGAAAGAACATCCAACATTGCTCTGCAATTATTCAAAATGGCACCTTCCATTTGAACCCAATACACATTGCCAATGTACTAACAAACAAACAAATTCAATGGCAACTTTGCCCATACGACTTCTATTCAAAGTCCATAGATAACTGAATCCTTTACACTTCCTATTATCACAAAGGAACATGTATTGGAGGTGCTATCTATGACAAAAAAACTTCTTTCAGGGGGCCTGCCAATATACCTTGATGCTAAATAAACAGTACTCAGTATACCATTGTAGGGGGACTCCTCAGACATTTAATCTAAGTTTAGCTGAAGC
The DNA here is from genome assembly GCF_019279795.1 of Protopterus annectens. NCBI lineage: Eukaryota > Metazoa > Chordata > Ceratodontiformes > Protopteridae > Protopterus > Protopterus annectens. The sequence continues at coordinate 1,111,229,201 of NC_056728.1, forward strand.
TTTTATCCCTGAAGTTTGATGCACTGAATTCGTAATGCCTGCCCATAAAGGTGGCCCTGCCACTGACCCCAAAAATAGACCCATCAGCCTGAAGAACATCATCTGTCAAGCCTTGGAACATATAACTAATCTCATAAACTATGCTATCAAAAAACGTATGAGGCTTGACCTTCAGCAGGTTGCCTAAGGAATCTGGGTAACGTCTTCAGGAGGTTTACATAGGCTGTCAGTGGTGGTCATACAATTCACATCATGTATCGTGATTGGGCCAAGGCATTTAATACTACATTCCATGCAGGCACTGTAAGCTCAGTGCTTAAAAACAGATCCCCTTGTGGTAAGATGGCAAACTGGCTAAAAGACCAAACCCGTACAGTGGAAGTGCCATGTGCCTCATCAAAAAGTATGAAGGCAAACAGTAGTGTCCCCCAGGCTCAGTGTTTGGACCCCCCCCCCCTTTTTAGCATTTACTTTTCTGATCTTCAAATCAAGAACTGGGACCTCTAGCTAAAAGGGAGTTATTGTCAAGTCTCCCTCTCATATCCAAACCCTTCAGCAAGAGCTTGTGCTTGTAAATACTTGGTGTAGTGAAAACAAACTCAGATTAAACGCAAACATACTGCAATATTATGACATTTGATAGACAACCCATCCTCTTTGCATACAGTATAGATATTACCCTACTACAAAATGAAAATGTAGATAGGGACTTTGGATCATGCTTGATAATACCGTCTCTTTTGATCATCACATGTCAGTGATAGTTAGAAAATCTTTCTACTTATCACAGCTAATTGCCAAAGGAATATCACCCAACTCTGAAAAGGTCATCATTCCCTTATATTTAGCCTTAATTAGGTAATTTATGGATTATAGCACGTGTTTGGGATCTGTCTCACTTGACATATCAAACAACTTGAAAGACCCCAGAGATTCCTAAGTAAAATGATCATATGCATAAAGACTCTGAGTTACCAAGAGATGCTTGAAGTGCTGTTCCTTTATTCAGTATTGTTGTATGCCTTGCCTTCTGTGCCATTACAGACCCTGTTGTACTGGCTCTCTTTTATTTTCACAAGGCAAATAAATACACAAATACTTTAACATTGATGAACTTAAATCTTCAATAAAAGATAAATAAAATGAGATGGAGGGACAGATTCATCACACAGCACCTCCCCCTCCTTAGGTATAAACTGCTCATCCTTCAAACGGAAAGTAGATGACTGGATGGGTACCCACAGATTTATCCAGGGACTGCCTGGACTAGCCCTTCTAGCGAAATGGAGTTTGCTCCGTTGGTCAGTACTGGCAAGGCAAAACAAAATGGTCATCAGACACAACTGCCTTGAAACTCCTTAAGATCCTATGAAAAAAATATTTTGAATGTGATCCCTACTTCAGCTACATTTACAGCAAAAATAAAATAAAATAAATGACTACAAGTCTAAATCATCTGTGGAAGAAATATTTTAGAGACACAATTTTATAATGCATTTTTATTTCCTATCTGTTGGGGACTTAATAGGCATGTTATATCTATTTTGCAGTGAAATCAAACACGCCAGAGTGTAAGGTACTTCAAAATATGAACACTTTGACACCCTTTAAGATATTCCACATTTTACCCATAGGTGCATTTTAGTATCACGTGCCTATTATAGCTTAGTTACAAGCTATTTACTATCTTCATGTGTTCACTTGCTCAGCTCAGCAGTCCTTCTGGTTTGATTACTGAGATATATCAAGAGGCACACACAAATGTGTTTAGATGAAATACGCTGAAATAGCTCAGCTGTAGTTTAGAGAATCTTTTAATTTGAGTGTATGTTCAAAATGCAGGCAGCGATTAGATTAATGATTCACTACAGCATTCTTGTAGAGCTATGCACAAGATGTTTTTACCCAAAAATACAAGAACAAAGTAAAAGGTGCTGCAAAACTTTCATTGTATATCCCACAACTAGGTGACAACATGGATTCACACATTTAGTATGCCCTTTTAGTAATATACAAATAGATTAGACATTAACATATTGTGTATTTCAAGGGAAGACAGACTTCACTGAAACTTAAATAACCTAAAATGAGAAAAAATATGATTTTAAGATGTCATAACAAATGCTCCAGCTAAACCTTTTTTTGGGGATGGCAAAGTAAGATGTACTTGCAATTTATTTGCAAGATGATAAATGTTAATTCAAAAAGTGCACATTTGTGTTAAATTTGAACTGTATTGACCTATACTTAAGAAAAAAGCTCCAATGCCTTTTATTCTGCTAACTTGAATTCTGGAAATTCAAGTTTTAAACTTATTTGCATCGCTCATTATGACACATAGGTTTGTACTAGGCTAAGTGTCCTTGTGGGCTACTTTAAGCCTAGCCAATTATCCAAGTGAGAATCAAACCCTGCGCCTTGCATCTGCGAGGTAAACAACTTAACTATTATGCCAACCTCTCACCCATAGCACTAACTGAGTGTTTTACTCACAGACTATGGGCCAGATTCCAAAGGCTACTTACAGATAGCACAACAGACCAAAAGAAGATTCCAGCGCACTAGCTGCAAATGCGATTTCAGAAGCCACACTGCAATCAGTCTGTGTACTTATTTATTCAGTAATTGATAATTACAGATTCCACACACACATCTGTATCACAATCCTCAGCAAATGCAACACTGCAATGCAAGGAAAGGGCCTATTCATTTGGAGTCCTACAGAATCCATAGCAATACTGACAAAAAAACAAAAAATGCAACCTATAGTGAATGAACTGCAACAGGCTGCAGTACTGTAAGGCATGGTGGAGGATCTGGCTGTCCATTCTAGAAGACAGCCAGCTAGACAGAGAGCCAGGCTACAACTAAGCTAGCTGTCAGATCAGGAAATCATTGATAGATACCACATAGACAGACAGATAGTTCAAGCTGTGTGCAACATGTGCACCCCCACACATGTATGTACATACATTGCAAGGTAACTCCATAGCTCTTGAAACAAAAGTCTGAGCATAGGTGCACTGGCATTCTGGATATTCCAGTCACAGACATCTGGCAGTCACATCCTTGCAAAATTCCTTGCAGCAATGTGCACCAAGGCAGATGAACACATACACTTTCCATCTATACCGATGGAGCAGTGAACTGTCATGCACCAGTTCTATAATATTGCAAACTTCCCCCATGTTCTTGGTGCAATAGACTATACCTACATCCCTATTAAGACTCCCATGTACACAGAAGCAGAAGGATACATCAATTGAAAAGATGACCATCCCTGAACTGTCAGGTGGTGTTCACACCAGATGGCAGCATAACAAACATCATGGTGATACACCCCAAGTGTACATGATGCTGCCATACAAAGGGAAGGTGGCCTGAGGGCTGCATTCCAACAAGGTGAAATACCTGAGGGACTGCTACCAGCTAAGTACAGCAACACAGCTAGGATGTAAGCTAAATACATCTCTGACAATATTATTCATGTTGACAACATATGTGCTTGCCCACCCTATGACAGGTGACTGTAGTTATCCATTTCATCCATGGCTAATAACCCTGTGCAGAGACCCGTCCAACCCTGTGGAGGAGACCTATAAAAGAGCCACACATCAAGACAAAAAACACCACAGAGCATGTATTTGGTGTGCTGAAAGCTAGGTTCAGTTCTCTAGACACATCTGTGGTCGCACTGCAGTACATACCTGAAAAGGCACACAGATGATTAATGCGTGTGCCATGCTACACAATATGCTAAGGAGAACATATGGTCATCTTTCTTCTGCAGGTATGAGTGAACTACCCCAAGAATCTCAGATGTCTGAAGATGATGTTCCATAACTATCAGAGGAAGAGCAGGAGACCACTAGGGGCAGAAGACACAGGTGTGAGCAATGGAAGATGCAACCACAAGTCCAGACTCAGGCAACATGGCAGCATCTGACACACACCTTTGAGTCATGACAAGAGATAAGTACATGAGTACACACATTAAACATTGATGTTCAGGTGTTGCCCCACCACAGCAGCACAGATGGCATCTAAAGGAAATTACCTATTAGATGTAGACACTGAGCATCAGACATAACATCATAATTGCAACATATAACAGCATGAACATATACCAATCTATCATGACAGGGACCATCAACTCAGGCCACAAGAGACACAGCTAAGTATACAGATCCATAGTGGTGCATGTGTGTATGGCAGACAACAAGAAACATACCTCTGTGAACCTCATCCCTGTCTCTCCACTAACAAATGACACAAACAGGAAAACAAGTCAGAAAATACTGCATAACTGTTGTCAATATCATAAGTAAGCTATAGCAATGTAAGGTATGGATAATATATCATATACTGAATGGACTCATCTATGGTCAATAAAAGTGACAGATTCCCATAGCATATAGACTTCACAGCAACAACAGACAGACAGATGACATCATCAGTGGTCAGCACAGCAATCATTATCATTTCAAGGTGAGACTGACACTACAAGACATAGTGGATCAACTATCAGTGTTACTCTAACACAACCTAGGGTGTCCATGCTGACATTTCACACCGCAGTCCTGGCTGCCCATTCCACATATGGAAACACTCATCCCATGTTGGTCCACAGAGGAGACTGATGGGGTAACACCAGCATGTGAAGACACACTGTGGGAAGAAGCATGGGTGCGAGCTGACTGTCTGGTCATGACTGTTGGGCGCACATCAGATGGGCCAGCTGCAGTTGTAGGTGTATGTTGTAGTATAGACATTAATGTCCAATGGGCAATGGTTGGTCTACTGAAAGAGAGTGCTGCCTGTCCCATGTGGCACTTGGCTAACCACAGTCAGGGATGCAGAACCCTGCTTGAACTACAGAACTTCTGTAGTACTGCTGTAACCAGGAATTTAATGGACCATGCCAAAGATAACATGCTGTCATTCTGAGCAGCCACTGTTGCCATGATCTCACCATGTCTGCACTCCTGTCCTTAATGCAGCACACCCAGCTGGTGTGAAACACAATCCATGGCATGGGCAAGTACATAGATGTCAGATTCATGATGTTGGTGGGAATGTTCATTTGCCTGTAGAAGTAGGGAGACACCCTCTGACATGTGTCCATGCACACTAGCTACATGCCTACTTCTGTTGCACTGGGCAGTATCACTGTGTTGTGGGGATAGTGTCAACATCACCAGCAGAATAAACATGAGACTGTGGTCCAAAGGCCTCATCCTGTCAACCATCTAATGTTTCCACATTGTCAGAATGACTGGGCATGTTTTCCTCCACATCTGAGGTTACAGTCTCATCCACATGACTGTCACTATCTGAGCTGGACTGTATCCAGGGGCCATGCTACTGTAGTGAGACACATCACATCCTACCTCAGGATAAGTGGACGGGGTAATGGAGGATGAAGGCAGTAGACAAGCTAAAGGAAGAGACAGGTGACACAGGTTAAATGTGCTTATATCACATGCTAGATATCATTACTGACATGTGGCACAAATATAACACTACAATGTTACAGATGCTAAGGACTTCCCAGGAGGTTGTGTCCATCTGTGGCCCACAGAACCTGTACAACAGGGATTTGACAATTATGCTACATATGCATTATGCATGACATATGTGGAGGAATAGCAACATAACAAATACCTGACATGTCCTCGTAGGAAACCAGTGCTAGAGACTAGGGTTGAAATGCAACAGTCATAGGGAAATAAAAGCATAATCACAGTATCAGTAATCACAGACTTGCCGGCATGTACCATTCCAACGGAGTTACAACATACAGTAGGTAATATATATGCATACTAGTTGGTCATGGCTGAGATGCTGATGGTGGCTGTGCTATGCAGGGGTAGAAGGACACAGTATTAATGGAGGATAACAACACAAGAAGCAGCAATGACATGTAGGAAAAAGAAGAAATAGCAAACCTGTTACACCCTCCCTACATGGTGAGTTTGCTGCAATGTGGATTCTGCAATTGGAAAATACAGACAAAGAAAACACAGGCATGTATGCAGGCATAGGCATATGATGACATATATAGCACAATAAAAGGATATAGTGATACTCATGTGGAATATGATGCACTTGTTGGCCAGGTGACCATTTGTATGAAAAACAGCACCATTAATTTCATACAACACAGCTATGATACACAGTGCTGCAGCCGATGAACATGGTGGGAAACCATACCTGGACTGTCAGTAGGTGCACCTGCACAGCTCATGTCCCCAGAACATGTACCTGTGACAGCATACACCACTGTCATGACAGGAGACAGAGGCAATAACAGGTAATGGCAGCAGTAACAGTATATGGAGATACTCACCTGTCATGTCCTGCTGCTGTGCAGAAGTGGGTGAATCTGTGCAAATAAATTCAGACAAAATTGCACATGTTGGTTATAATGTTGTGTATGCACTGAAGTTGTATGGCAAAATGTCTTTACACTTACGTTGGTCATCATCACCCTTTGTGGACCCATGAGCAAGATGCAGTTCTGCTGCTGCAACACACAAATAGTACATGAATATGCGTGCTACAACAACTTGTACTGAGGTAGTCTATATGCAACAGTGTTATGCAAACTAACCTATACATGTGAAGCATGGGACACCTCCTTCTATCCCACCCACTGTTATGTGGCGTTCCTCTTTTGCCATATGCAATGATGCAAGAAACTGTGTGAATTCATCTGGGGGAGTCAATGGTGAGCCACCACCAGTGGCATCACTCGACTTCTTATACTGGCGTACCCTGTTGGTTGCATGAAAGGTCATTTCAGAGCACCATCGGCAACAGGCCTCCCAGTATCTGTTGTGACTTCCCACAGCATATCATGTTGGTGTGGTGGGTCCACACTTCATTCCTCTAAACTGTATTTCCTGCCCATCCAGGGAATCTCTGTTTATACTGGTAAAGAGCGTCTATTATTATGTCATTTTCTTGGGGTGAAAAATTGTTACCCCCCCTAGATCTGTTAACCATCTGGAAGACAGTTATGCACATGATTAGATTAATGTGGGGTCCTACATATGAAGATGATTATGTTGACATCTTATGTCAATTTACCCCCTCTGCATTTCTGTGCACTGAAAAATTCTATGAAATAGACCCCATCCTGCACAGTACTGTGACATGTAAAAAAACATATTTGATATAAAAACAATGTCTGAATGCATAAAACATGGAACAACAACATAAGTTGCAATATCTACAGAGGATATATATGGGATTTGGACACATTACAGTGGATACCACAGCAGTGGAATCCAACCACAACACCAATGTGCCACTTAATCTGCACCAACTGCATCTTGTTCACATTAGCATACTACTCATAACATGCGTGCAATAAATAATACTGGGTGACTGTCACACACATCCTGTAGATGTTATGCAACTTGAGCCTAAATGGACAACCTGTAGAAAAAAGGCAGTCAAATTAACCTGAACTGTTATACATGAAAAGCTTATATCAACCCAATCAATAGTTAGCAGTGAATGCTATTCCCATTTTATCTGCATGACATGAAAATCAGTGATACCTATTACTCTTAGCAGAAACTATCTGTACATTAGCAGATGAACAATTTACAGAAAATCATGGAAAGCCTCTATATCTGTAAACATACCACAGATAGTGCATTGTAAACAGACATAAAAACAGATATAGTTTTACTGAAGCAATATTTCTAATACATGTTTTAATAAGTACCAGGGAATAAACATCTATAACATAACTGCAAATACATACAACATAGCTACATATGGATAATGTCAAAATCTGTAGGTTTCCATAACTAAACCACAGACTGTACCGTTTCACCACCAACATGGAAAAATTGTTAGTGCATCCTCATGCTGTTCAGCACAAGTTGTTCACTGGTGCAGTTTAGTTTTCTGCACACATGCATATGGGAAAGCATTGCTTGTTAGTGATGCAGACATACCCATGTGTATGCATGGGGCCACTTCTTTAACTCAAAATACTGAAATCCCGAATTTCAGTATTTCGAGTCGAGAATGTCATGCCCTCAAAAATACGAAACACCACAATCACGAACACTCACAACATCAAACCTAACAAAACACAAATAAATACATAACCCTTCCCCCAAAACAACACATACACTACCAAAACAAAACTGACAACACCACCATATGTTTCTGCAAGGGGGCAAGCACCCCTGCACCCACCATGTGGAGGGCTGCACCCCCCACACCCACGCTAATTATATATACCAATTCCGAGGTCGCACTAGCCCGAACAAAATGGAACACACACCTTCCCTCACTTACTCTACACTCCCACTGCAGACAGTCACATGTAAAATCACTAATAACACACATAAACACACACTATACATGTACAAAACTCATCACATGCAGCACTCACACAGATACACTGTCATCACCTACCCCAACCTACTTCTACAACTCCCCAGAACAACTACATATTAACACATTAACACTAAAACCCTTAAAAGCTAAATACCTACCTCAATCTCCGTACAGACATGAACATCACCCGGCATACCACACAACCCTTAAAGTGACAGCACACACTAAATAACACACCAACATAAACCCAACAAAGTATTGGTAAACCAAGATTCGAAATAGTGCAGTTTCGAAAAACTGCACTTTCGATATTCTTGACTTGAAATACTGAAATTCGAGATTTCAGTATTTCGAGTTAAAGAAGTGGACACGTAAGCATACAGCTCAATCCTGCAGGTCTGTATTAGATCATCAAAGTGTTAATACTTTGAATGGTCTAATATCGACCCAAAAACAGCGAACGCTGAAAATAGCAAAGCTGCAGATAACCGAATTTTTTCCAAGGGAAAGAATTTGGTTGTCCGTTTCTGTGGCTTCACTATTTTCAGCACTGTGGTGGAAAGTTATGGGTTGGGTTCAGGTAAGTGTGTGATTGTGTGGACATTAGGGTTAGGGTGGGGTATGTGAGTTAGGGTTAGGGCGCAGGTGAGGTGAGTGTGCGATAGTGATAGACTTTAGGGTTAGGGCGGGGTATAGGAGTTAGGGTTAGGGTGCGAGTGAGGTGAGTGTGCGACAGTGACGGACCTTAGGGTTAGGGTTTGGGTTAAGGATAGTGGATAGATAGTACTGTATGTACAGTTTAGTGTAGGGTTGGATGTAGGATTTTAAGTGTATGTGTGTGGATTGCTGTTTTTTTGGTGTGCTTGTGTTGTGTTGTGTGTGTGTTTCTTGGAACAGTGGATTTTTTCCCAGGGAAAAATATTCGCTGTTCTGAGCTTTCAATATTTTTAGATTTCGTGGTTAGAAGTTTGAGGTTGTTGTATTCAATGATGTGCTGTTCCGTTGAACTGATATAGACCCCAATCCTGCACCTCTGCAGTAAGTCACATACATTTTTTGTATTGTACACAATTTTCCTAAATGCGTCAGTTTAAGCATATACACACATACATTTCGAAGAGTAAGATAACAGGTCTATAAGAAGAGAAACTTATCGCACCAGAACAGTACTAGCAGGTGCTACATTACTACATTACATTTGCAGCTACTTATAGGGTCATAGGTTCATAGCTGTTTACTAGGCTAATGACCACAAGAGCCTTTTTAAGCCTAGCCATGCATCGTAAATCTCTGCCAAGTTCCCATACCCTTGATAAGTGTAAGCAGGGGCTTGGGATGTGAAGCATTTACAAGCAGTGGTCTGGGAGATGAACCATTTACTGGCCTGTGTCTATTAGAGAGACATAGTTGCCAACCCAAGGATGAATTTCCTGTTCCCCATCCAATTGTCTAAGTTTCACTTGAATTGCGTTATGGGGGAACTCTACTTCACATGGGCGAATGAGTCAGGTTGTGCATCAGGTATAACTGAAAGTTAGACCACCTATGTGCACACAGCCTTTAAGTCTCATTTGCACATACATATTTAATGAGGTTCATTAAAATTCAAGGTTTTGGGATCCCATTTTCTGGCATCCATGTAAGTTTTTGAAATTTGCCACATTAGCCAATAGCTCAGCATAACAGCAAGGTGCTTTGTGCAAATACCCAATAGGTATCATTAAATAGGACCATATGTAGCACATGCCCATTACCCTCCAATGATCTGATACCATCTTATAAGCATCACTTTTAAATTGTGATTTTGATACATTTGCAGATCAGACCATTGCTACCTGGGACCTCAGTGAGCTATTTATTGAATTGTGTTATATCCACATCCTCAACATTATTATCAAGATGGCTACTTCCAGGGGGCTTCGACATGTCCAGGTGCTCAGTTAGACTGAAGAGAAGACCACCCAGATGCTGAGTGGAGTGGAGCACCGTATGAGAGACAAACCACGGAACTTCATGATTACTGACATCTGGAACTGGATTTCAAGGGAGCACCAATGTCACATAAGAATCTGCCAGACTGGAGTGCAGGTTTACCACCACTACAACGACCTGCATCAGAGAGACGCAGAGAGCTTTATCACAGAGGCACAGAGACAACTAGTGGATGTCTTACAGTAAGTGCTATAATCATAAGTATACCTGTACATTCCTATGGAAATCAGAGATATAGCTAATGCTCCAGGAGTATCGCACATCCTGCTTCTGTATGTGTGAATAATAACTCATACACACACCCCTTGGTCAGTTCTGCTTTACAAAATGCACAGTATTGTTAAATACCTGTATGCTGAACCCATGCCCAGTGTAGGTCTGAGTGTCTCCCTATTGTAGCAGGTTTTAAAAGTTGATGCTATCTGGCAGTTGTGTGGAGCATGAGGGCCTGTAGCTTTTAGGTGTCGGATGACTGTGTATTCCTCTGTTATACACACGAATAAGGATATACACACGCACACACACACACACACACACACACACACACACACACACACACACACACACACACACACACACACACACACAATATTATTTTATTAAGCAGGCCAGTATTGTTCTGTGTGTTAAGCCAGCCTCTAAAGCAAGAAGCCAATATATATATATATATATATCATGGCTAACTCTGGGTTCAAATCCACATAGGGGATATCTTTCAGTAAATCTTGCTGTGTGTATATAAACATATGGAAAATTATTCTATTGATACATGCTTGTTGATGTTTACAGGTATTTTGAACATGCTTAATACTATAGTGTGTATTGGTTGGATTTCTATGAATATCTCCGTTACCCATACTTTTCTGCCAACAGCAAATCTTTCACTACAGTTTTATGTATAAAGCTTTGAACATAGTGGGATGGTTCAGTAGAATGAATGTGGAATTGGTAAACTGAATAATGTATACCTCTGTCATTGTTTGTTAACTCCATTTCACCACCCTTGTCATACTATTATTTCGAGGGAGTGAGATGTACATATATGACTGTAGATTAGAGACATCCCCTGATATTAGGGATATTTGTGATGTGTAATTTCTAATGTAACAACAATATATATATATATATATATATATATATATATATATATATATATATATATATATATATTATGCCTTCCTACCTAAACTACATTTGTGTGCATGTGACAAACAGAAATTTGTAGTTATCTGTTAAGAGCAGCTATGTATTATATGAGTGTTCCACAGTCTGAGATATGAAATGTTACAGTTGTGTCTTGTGTTGTGACCACCATGATGACATACAATCATGCTTGCAAGTTTTGTTTTACAAATGCACAACATATTGAAATGTATTTTAACCATCTTGTAATGTATAAACTGTGATCTATGCTACTACCCCATTACTCCACAGTCATACCTATGATTTGTTTTAACTGCATTTCCTCCATGCACTTTCACCTAAAATGGACTAGTTAGGGGCAGGTATGTGTCAGGGTTATAGTGTGAGCATAGATGAAAGCTGAAGGTTTGAATCTCATGTTCTCCAGTCTGTGTTCCTTAGTCTTCCAATGTGTAAAGTATTGTGTATGACACATCAACAATGTGTATACAGATTCTTTAAAGTTAGTCAGTGCAAAGCCAGAGAATGTAAACTGCTCAACATGTTTCACTGTTATTTTATACCTATGTAGTGCCATTCATAAATGTTTTATACTTTTTACAAGTGACGAGGAACACTCTAGGATTCATGCTTTGGGCATTAAGCAGATGCACAGGCTGGAGGAGCAGCACAGGGAGAGAGGTATGTTGATTGCTTTTTCACATTTTGTACCTAGAACAGATGTGATCATTGTTAGATGCTTGGCTTCTTTTGCATTTCCATGTATACAACTACTAATGCAAGAATATCCATCATTCATGTTTAAAGTAACTGCGATAGTTATACAGTCCCTGTGATTGCATGTATAAATTTCATAAAAATAATTTTACATACAGGTTAGGAGCAAGCCATGTTTGCTGAAGGCAATGTTATGAACTGCACTTTGCAACCTAGCTGACAATTGTCACAGTGCGTCTGATTGTGATGGTGCTTTGCCTATTCTTTGAATGGCAGGTGTTGGCATACTTCGGTGTCTGGCTGTAGTGATGTCTGATGTAATTTGGACATGAATAAAGGATATGATGAGGGCTTTCTTTCAGAATATGGCACTGGCTTTGCGGGATTCATTCAGGGATACAGTCTAGGAGCTCATTCGTGATGTTCACCCTCATTAGGCTGGGCCCTCAAGACCATAAGTATTGTCTATGTGATCCCACTTGTGTACTGCTGATCTATTGTGCATAGCCTGCCTATTCAAATACTGAATGGGTATCTGCTGTCTCATTGCTGACACTGTTGTTGGTGGTCTATGTCTGGCATGCTCTTCTGTTTGATATGGGTATTGCTTCTGCCTACAACGCACTTGTGTTCTGTGTTTAGGGATGGTTGTGCACATAAACATTCCTGTCAATCATTTACATCTGCCTGTTACATAACTGTCTATCAGCATTACGCTGTTTACATTTTAAGGGTAATATATAGTGAGTGCTAGTAGATATATGTGAGCACTGATACATTACTAGAAAGACTGTACTGTTTCTAGTCTATAACCTATGATTTTACATGTCATAGGGTGTCATTATGTTAATGATTGTCATTTATTTCTAGGGTGTTGTGTTGCATTCCTAGGATTTGATGTGTCAGCCAATGATCATATTTCCTTGCTCAGCTCATTTGGATACAGATTTTATATTTCCCACTGAATTGTCATCTCACTATATCTTTGTTATATAAATACGTTCATTGGTGGCTGTTCACATGACTCATTATTTGCACAGCCAACTGGGTTACAGTTGCGTGTGATTCACATATTCACACACCGACATATATGTGCAAGGTACATATAAAAGACAGGAAACATGAACATAGTGATAGTTTTTCAGACAGTCTGCTGGCCAATGTAGCAAAGCATCTATAAGCTGGATTATGCATGCCATGGCATAGATGGAATAACCTGCTCACATTCTGTGATGAATATAGTGGACATCCTATAAGCATCTATTGAAATTAGCCATAAATATAGATTATACGACATAGGGAATGTGTCATGTGCATGAATATCCATCTGCTAGCAGCAACTCATTTTATTATACTCTTTCTGCAGTATCCTTTCAGGCCATATCATCTGTGAACGTGGTTTTAATGACATCTGCATGCATATATATATATTATATATTATAATATATATATATATATGTAATATACATTGTAACATAGTATGTTGTTCTACATGTTGTTGTGTTGTGTGTGTGTAGTGTGTCTGTGTGTGTGGTGTGTGTGTGTGTGTGTGTGTGTGTGTGTGTGTGTGTGTGTGTGTGTGTGTGTGCAGTGTGATTTATAATGCCATTTTTATACATGCCATTCTCTTTTGCCATTGCCCATGCTTGTCTCTTTGGTGATTTGCTCAATGTAGAAGATTAGGTTGTCTTTTTATTCCACCTTATGGTGTACCTCTATGCAGAATTTGTCTTGTTTAGCTTTTGTGCACAACCTTCTGGCTTATTTATCTTTTGCTTACTTGTCTACCTTAATCCTGGCATATGTGGGTTGTCCACCTTCCTTCCCCATTGTAATTATGGCATATATCTTGCACATATGGGTGGTATATGTTCACCTTCCATGGAATTTTCATCCATTTTTGTATACCCTATTTAGTTAACAACTTGTGCACACTATAATAAGTTTATACAGCTGCTTGACATATGCATACTTGTACTTTGATATACTGTAATGTTTCCCTGTTATTGTGTTACTTATATGCTACATAATTTCCAGTGTAATTGTGTGAACAACCTGATAGTTGTTAAATAGCATTAATCAGAATTTTTGATTTGATCACGATTATTTGTCATTGGTGTGTGTGTATGTATTTTACTGCTTTTCTGAGGTTTTCATGTTATGCAGGAAGGTAAAACATATACATCTATTGGATCTACTATTTATTGATCAACTTTCAGAACTAAGACCATATGGGTGTAGGACCATGTTCGAAATTCTAGAAACTCGAAAAAAAAAAAAAAAAAACAACAAACAACACTTACTTACCTTTTTGCAGTGGGGAGAAGTCACCCTGCATCCCCCACATGACTTATTTTATGTTGAATAATGTAGAAATTTAAAATGGTAGTACAGGTCTAAACTATCTTTTAACCCCAGACTGATACTCTCATTTAAGTGTCATAGTATACTTGTGATAATTGATAAATTCTTTCTTTTTCATCAATAAAAATGAAACATAAGTAGTATTAAGTAAAACAAATAGCAGACTGCAGGATAGCATAATGAGGCAATATATAATACACAAAGCAAAAAAACATCAATCAAGACAGGACAAGTATAATACTGCTTTACTTGCAAGGAATGGCTTACTAAAGTCTGTTATTATAGCTGATATAGGTAACTCTTACTGAAATAATAATCTGAATTCATATACCACACACACACACACACACACACACACACACACACACACACACACACACACACACACACACACACACACACACACACACACACACACACACGCACACACACGCACACTCACACACACACATTGACAGTTCGCCTACAATATATATTATGAATTTTGTAGAAAACCAGAGCAGCCAGCAATAACCTGTGCAGACACCAGGACAGCAAACAAACTCCATGTAGAAAGGACAGAGCTGATAACTGAACTGTATAACCTAGCATTGCATGGCAGCAATGGCACTGATGCTGTGCAGCCACTAATTTAAGTCCCCTAAACTCTCAACTTGTGCATCCAATGCTATTTTGGGCTTGTGAAGGTATAACAGTAAAAACAACAAGACAATTAAACCAGCAATGAGCTCTGTATGAAAAGATATCTACCTTGGCAAAGAAAAAAGCTCAAAGCATATCTGAACACACTAAGCACAGAGGCTAGAGAGATTTATCAGGAAAGTCCAACTTGGAACAAAGCCAATTTGCAGCAGAGGCCCTCGGAGAAACATTCTAGAGATATGTCTTTACAATGTGGGAGGAAACCAGAGCAATCCCACACAGGGAGGACATGCAGCCTCCACACAGAAAGCACCCAAACCAAGAATTGAACCAACAAACCTCTTACTGTGAGGTGACAGCACTACCACTGCACCACTGTGCAGTCCAGTTAAAAAATGCTTTACATTCTGTAGCTTTAATGTCAGTAGCAGGGAGCAAGCAAATGCTGCAACACTACAGAGAACTTGGAATAAAAGATGTGAGGAACTATGAGTGATGGATCAAAAAAACAAATGGTGGGTGCAAAGAAGAAAAAAGCATAAGCAAAGTTGAGCAAAGAAAAGAAATAAAAACAAGAGGTTTGGTATAAAATACTCTGAAGTTTTAATATCTTTGTTAGGGTAGTATTGTACAGGGAGAAATATGAACTATAAATTATATAACAGAAATAAACAAATATTTATCAAGAAAATGTGCTGATTACAACTGTCAGGCTGTTAGAACTAATATTACATTATACGTTTTACACCAAAAGTTTGAAAACTATCCACATTATAATTATATGAACATTACATTAAATTAAATGTACATCCACAGTTTTGGTGGTTTTCGGTATTGTTGTTGTAGCTTTTGTTGTGCTTTCATTTGACTTTTCTTCTGACATAAATAACATTTCAGTGCATGCATCTTTCTACAAATGTTGCATTTTACAATAAGTACAACAGTCATGAAATCTCCATTTAGTTTAAAACAATGTTCTTAGGTTTGTGAAATGAATGCTGTTACTTTTGTGATGTGATCGGAAGAAATTTTTCTAATCTTTATTTCACTTTAAACTGTTGATATTTTAAATGCTTTAAACCTTGGCTTGCCAAGTACAGTGCAGCCTCCAACATCTTCACTACAAATAATTTTTGACCACATTTTCAGAATGGTCGCACGAAAAAAACAAGGTCATGGATTAAAGCTGAGTCATTATACAATTCTGTCTCAAAGTGACAGAAATGTGTAATAACACTGTCATTATTTTTATGATAGGATGCCATAGGATATGTTAAAAAGCTATTACCAAATATGAAAAACATGGTGAAGCTGTTTTTCTCTGTATGCTTTTTCCCAGTCTGATTGCTGACCATCAGGTCTTCTTGTATCAGGTACACCCATTCATTCCATCTTAGTGGCACTCCTGAGGAACTGAGACTGATGGGGGGGAGGCAACCTCAGTGGTGGTCTCTGCCCCTGCCAGTATTCAGGCACTGATGGCATATTTAAAATGGGCCTTAACCGTTCCCTTGGATGGGGAAGAAGCAAAGTATGTTGCTATAGGAGCTACTATGTCCTTCTCAATCTACATGGGTACATTTTCCAATGCACTTGCACTGAGGGTTGCTACTTTTACATCCCTGGATCCCTGGGTGATCTTTTGTGCCACCATTCCTCCTCCTCCATCAAGCTAGCTCCAACAGATGCCTGAGCCAGTAATTGAACTTGGATTGTTTGGACTGTAATCATGACTTTATGCCTCTCCACCCCCCGGAACTTGCTTACAACTAAAGATATACCTATTTACATTTGATCCTTAAGCACTTTGTCAGTTGCTGTTGTTTGTCTTTTCAGCTTTTCCAGGGGTCGCCACCGCTATTGATTGGAAGTAGATTTTTTTATAGTGCCGAGTTGCCAGCCCAACAACCAACCTTCAGAGAAGGCACGCCCATTCATGCATGTCTTTCGGAGGCCACAAGCACTTTGTTAGTAACAAAGGAATTGTTCAGATTTTGGGAGTACTCATCCAATGGCCAAATGTGTCTGCAGTACAAGTTGTAAACGTGGGAGGAAACCAGAGCAGCCAGCAATAACACATGCAGCCACAGGGAGGGCATACAATCTTCATGGTCTGTTTTAGATATGTTGGGCATTTCTGGAGGGTGTCAATGATGTGTTACCTTTGACTTTGTGAGGGACAGTTTCAAGCACCTTAGGGACTGAACAATCAAAGCACTCCTCTTCTACCTAGGAGTGTCACAGGCCAGTGAACAAAATCAACTTTGGTTTACAAAAAGGGGACTATATCTGACTTGTTGAAAATTATACCTAAAGACAAGTATGTTTTTATTCTTATTTGCTGCAATACTATTTAATAAAGTGAAGTGATAAAACCCACTGAAAAAACTGATTTTGTCAACATCAGAGCTTTACTAGGTAATGAACACTAAAGATGTGACTCAAACTAGCTAAAAGGATTGGGCCACAACTCAGGGTAGTAAGTGCAGGTAGAGGAGGAAGGGATGCTGGGTAGATGTGGTAATTATCAGTGGTGGAGGGAGGGCTTTTGGTGGAGGGTGATAAATATAGGTGGTGCAGGGAGGGTTACTGGGTGAATAGTGATAATTATGAGTGATAATGGAGGGCTGTTGATTGAAGGATGCTATGTATAGATGGCAGTGGGAGGGCTGCTGGGTAATCTAGACTGATGGGTTCATTTATGAAAATAGGTTTGTTCTATCATCCCCCTAATCAATCAAAAGATGAAGTGAGGTAATTTTTAAGAGTACTGTCAGGTATATTTACTGAAATTTTTTTAGAGTGTAGCTGGGGATGTGATTGGAAGGACTTGCCTTAAGTGGCATTTTAGTCTTAGGTAGCACATGTGCACATGTGATTATTTACATTGTCAATAAACTTACAAGGAATAATTGTATTCTGGATGTGATCTGCATGAAGGAGAAAATCTGGATCTTTTTCTTCTCAATTTTTACATGAACTTTGTGGTTCAAATTATTTCTCTATAAATTGGGCAATAAGTTGTTATATGCAGAGCAAGAAATTAACAGTAAACAGATAATATAAAGCTTATTATAGAGCTGACTTTCATTCTATAAATAACAATTTGAGAGAATGGAATTGGGAACATAGTATGAGGCACCCAAATACTGCAGATTCATAGAAAAGTTTTTATGTCATAAATAGATATGTGGATAGGTGAGTACCAAATTTTACACTTAAAGGAAAGGGAAAAATATTTGATATGGTGGACAAGGCAGCAAGAGAAACCGAGAAACAAGAAAAATATATTTTGGAGAAAATATAAGTCCTATCCAACTGAGGACCATTTGAATAAATACCATAGGCTCAAAGTGGAATTTAGAAAACTTTTTAGGAAACATGCTGTAGGTATGAAAAAGATTTTGCAGTACATACCACAAATAACATGAAGGCATTTTTCAAGTGCATAAGACAATATAATGAAAACAATCAAGGTTTAGTAACAGTGACTAGTTGTTGTTGTTGTGTCTTTCGGCTTTTCCCAGTTAGGGGTCGCTACAGCAGAACTCCAGTCCGCTAATGATTGGCAGTTGATTTTTACGTGCTGGGTTGCCGGCCCTAATGCACAACCTTCAAGCGAAGGTACGCCCATTCACGCATGTCTCCACAGAAGACGCTCTAGCTGAGAATCAAACGGGACAACTGCCTTGCTTAAAATTTTTACAGACAAATTTGCTGGCAATCAGCCATTAGCCAGTAACTACACTTATGCAGCTGAATTTGAAGGTGATGTTATATGTCCTGTAATTGTTTTTTAAATCTTAAAAAAAAAAAAAAAAACATTAAGGGTAATAAAAACTGCAACTTCAGCAGAACAAGAGAGACTAAAGGTTACTTTTTGGTAAGCATTGCTGATAGTATAAGTGGATGCCTGCTATTTCTGTTTCAGAAAACCTTAAAATGCTGTTATGTCCCTGAACTGTGTGGGCTACAATTGCTGTCCCTGGTCCAAAGTAGGGAATGCTGATTCCCTGGACAAATATAGACCCATAAACCTTACCCACCTTTTGGGTAACTGATTTAAAAGAATAGCAATAGAGCTGTTAAGTAATGAAGTAAACATGTGCAAAGACATTTTTCAACATGGCTTTATAGGAAACAGATTGTGTCTCGTGTCTCACAAACAAACTGAATGGCTTATAGGAAACATATTGTGTCTTACTAATGTATTGAATATCTATCAATATGTGTGAGAAGCTGAGGATCAGGGCTTGACAGTAGATGTAGTCTACCTTGATTTGGCAAAGGACTTTGATGCTGTCCCTCATTGTGGAGTTATGAGCTTTTAGTCCAAATACAAGGTGAATGGAATTCTGGGAAGGTGGATATCTAATTGGTTTGAGGATAGAAGTAGCAAATAGAAGTAGCAAAATTAAAATAGGCAATGATTATTCAAATAGTTACAAAAATAAGTTAGACGTTCCCCAAGGGTTTGTGCTTAGTCCTACGTGGTTTATTATTTTTATGTCTGGATATTAACTAGTAAAATATATTACTACCAGTAACTTTGCAAATTACATGAAAATAGGACCATCAGTAAATTTGATAAATGATGAATTTAAACTACAAAATATGTTGGATCGACTTGTACATTGGGCTAAATTTAACAATATAGAATTCAATGCCAAAAAAACAAAGAAATTACTTTGGTAAATCAAATTATTGTCACCCTTATACAGCTGGTAATCATATTCTACAAGAGATGGAGGCTGTGAGAGACCTGGAAGTGCTGATAGATAAGTCATTTTCTTTTGATCCATGTATGAATGATGCCATTAAGAAGTGTTACAATGAAATAAATGCAATACTAAGGACCAGCAACAGCAGTGAAGATGCAATATTGCTTCTGATCCGCAAATCAATTATAAGACCTGTCTTAGAATATGGAGTGACTGTTTGCATTTATAATAAGAAAACTACAAATAGGTTGGAAAGAATCCTAAGGTGCTTCATAAGATATATTTACTTTGTGAAGAATTTCAGTTACAGGAAAATATTTGAAAAATACTCTCTCTGACACAATCACCAAAACACCTGTAAGAGGGGATTTTATTTTGATTTATAAAATAAATCACATTGATATTTATAGACCTACAGTAGGGAATTTGTTTTCCTCTCCATACTTTAACTCTAGGAAATTAGTAATGTTTTTATGACTGAATTGTAACTTTCTTCAATGACTTTTCATATTAGGAATGGAAGGTGGTACAATTCTCTACTATTGCATGGATTCCTTGGTGTCGTTGAAGAGATGCTTAATTGGGGGAAAGGGTATTTGACTCTAGATTTAAAGGAGGTGGACTGTTTGAAAGCATAAACTAAGGATCACAGACTAGACCTTAAAATGTTGAAGACATTGATAATGGCAAGCAAAAATTATGTTAACGATGACTTTATCCTCCTCCTAAGTCCTTTCATACTAAATATTAGATAAAATATTTTCCATTGGTTATAATAGCTGTTAAATACCTGTGCAGGGATTTAAATACCATTTATTATTGTCAAATGACTCATTTAGTATCAAGTACAATAAATGCTGTTTAACAGACAAGGAGTTTAGAACCTGTGTATTAATAGTGCTGGAAACTGCTATGGGAATTGAATGTCAATCACATAAAGACTGCCTATATCTATACAGACAGCTACTGAGAACAACTAAGTCCCTTCAGTCAATACGTGTGGTGAATGTTATATGCAGTCTGTGCTTCTGTGTTTCCCCTTTATTTGGTATTCTTAAACTAATTTGTTGGTTTTGGTTAAGAGAGTTGTTTTGGGTGCACTAGTGACTTTTTAAGGTGTACCACTATCTCTTATTCGTTCATGCAGTATGTGAAGGCAATTTTTTTACATTGCAGTGAATGCAAATTGTTCCTTATCTGGTTTATTTTTGTTTATTTTAACTAGCATTGTTAAATAAAACCAAGGTTATATGACATTTAGAGTCTATTTTCTTTCTTTATTTATGTATTTGTTTATTGACATTTGATTATAGGTAGGCTTGGACATTTTTGGAGGGTGTCAATTGTTCTTTTTGGTGCATGCACTGCATCAACTTTTTTACTTTAGTTTTAATGAGTGTTGACTAGCATAAATATGGCAGATTTGTAAGAATTTTAATAACTTTGATGATGCATCAAGAGTGTAGATAAATGCTGATAATGTGCCAAATGATAGATACACACAACTTTTGGCAATACTGTGTATCAAATGTTTGCTATTTAAACAGGCTTGCTATTTGTTTACTACTGCCTTTCCTGTTATCTTTCGTTTTGTAATATCTTTCTCTTAAATTCTTGTCCTGTTTGCTTAGACATCTTGGAGGTCTGATAGTTTCTACTGCTATTGCTACAATATTGCTACATTTTGCAGATAAGATCCTTGCATCTGTTGGCTAATGACTCATCTTTTAGCTATCTATATTTATGCACTTATGCTAAGAAGATTGTGGGACACCTGGTTGAGATGGGTGGCCAGCAGACTTGTATCCCTTCTATTGTCAGCCTCATAGCACTAGGTGTTCTTATGTAAGGTAGAAGCTGCCAAATGTTTACAAGCAATGAGCTGCTAACTGACATGCATGAAGCAATCTACGAGAGATCTAAGCATTTACATAACATGGAAGGCACCCTCTCACCAAAAAAGTTGGCTTATGAATGTCACATACTATGTATCACATGCACACCTCTGCACAAACATACCAATCCAAAATATACTGAGGTGCCACAAAGCCACTTCCCAACCTTCCCAGATCCAAGAAAAAAAAAACTCAGCTGAGATCTTCATGTATGACACCAACACACATAATCTGTCACCAAACTGCATACAGTAAAGCATCTTCTAAATCTAAAGCCATAAACAAAAAAAAACTAAATGCCCTTGTAATCAGTGAATACACTGCCAGTCATAGTGACTCTGTGTTTACAAGGCTGGACAAGGACAAGAAGACAGATAGTCATCTTGTTACCATCAGAATCCCATTTCAAGAGCTCTTAAGTTCCATACACCAGACAAATATGACCTCATGGTAGCCTATTTAGGTGTGAATGACTTGAGGTACTCAACCCTGAGTGACATGCAGAGAGGCATGTTGGATCTCACTATGCATGTGTGAAATGCAAGTAAGACTGGTCCTGATTAGAATCCTACCTTCACCCACAATGATGAATAAGAACAAAGAAAAGATAATTGGCTTCAACAATAGGCCAAGAACTTGCCGTCATTCTGGGTCGTAGTCTTGTATGTGTCAGCTTGGGATGATATAGTAGACAAATCTACTTATTTCGTAAAGGATGGCCTAACCCAATCTTTCCATGCTTTCTGCTTATTGGTTAATGACCTTGTTGTCCCAATAGTGCCTCTTATAGGCACAGTCCAGCTAGTGGACAATCCAACATATCAGATAAATATAAAGCTGTTTCAGATTCCATATCAAACTATATCAAATTTGATATTCTCAATGCCACAAGTCTTAATAACAAATTGCTTCATTTTGAGGCCCTCCTGCAACTTAAACTCACTCAACCGTGTGCGGTAACTGAGACTTGATTTCATTGTAAAGACAGCACCACTCTTTATATGGGTTTAGCACTTAACATGTATTCAGACCTGAGGGAAATGAAGGAGACATTTCTATATTTGTCAGAAACCATATAACCGCTAAACAGAGTCCCTGAGAGCCCTAAGCAGAACTTGTTGAATTCCAAGTAACCCTAAACAAATTATAAATGTACTGCTTGCTATAAGAAATCTTTGTCCCCAGATGACCACGAAATGTCCCTGAATGTACTTTCTGAAATACCCATAATGAAAATTATATTTTTGTTGAGAAATTTTAAAATATCCATCAATAAATTGCTGCACTTCAAAAGCTGAGTATACAACAAAATTCTTGGACTTAATAAATGATAATACCCTAGAACAATTAATTAAACAACTCACTAAAGGGCAAAATGTTTTAGACTTGTCCTTATCAATAAAGCCTCCTCTTGTTCTGTGGTAGTTGTATCCCTATCATATAAATTGACCTTCTCCTTCAAAGTCTCAAATACCCCCACCTCTTCAAGAAGAAATCTGAATTTAAGGACTTCAAGAGAACAAACCTACTCAAACTGTATGTTGAACTCTTTGAATTATAACATGAACCACATGCAGATTCAGCTACTACTTTAGCAACAGTGTTCAGTGCCCACTTGGAAAAGTGCTTAGACCCGACAGATCTTACTAGAACCAAATAAACCAAGAAATTCAAAAACAAACTGCCCCAGTGGTCTACAATTATAAAAAAAGCCCTATAATGAATGGAAAACAATCTTAAAGTCCTATAATACATCTAACTCTAACTGAATTAAGAACTCAATCAAAGGGATCAGCAAGTCAGAAAGAACAAAGCTAAATATGAGCTGGAACAAACATCTGAAACCTCTTTATTTATTTTTGTCAGAAAATTAAAAAAAAAAACAACAAATGACATAATCCATTCAGAAACAAAGGATATAGGAAATATCCCTGCAAATATGTTTAGTGCAAACTTTTTCAAGGAAATAGTCATCAACATTTCGTACCCCCCCCCGAATCCCTGACACCATCTAAGATCTCAAAGAAAGCATATTCTAACTCGGCTCTCAAAAGCCAAAAATATCACCAATATGACAAGAAAAAATATGTTGATGTCAAAAAGTAGTGCCAAAAATGTCCTCCTGGAGCCTCTCCTAAACGTATTTAACCATACAGTATGTCCCTAAAGTAAGGATAATTGCTGTTGTGATGTTCAGCCCACCACAGATCCTGGGAACTACAGAACTATCAGTCTGACTAGTCTAATTTCCAGTTCCTTGAAGTACATTATGTCTGGCTTTATACACTGTAATACCAGAAATATTATAGTTGGTTTTATCAACAAGAGATCATGTCCACTTAGTAAACTTCTTCAAGATGGTTACAGACGCCATGGAAAGCAATCACTCTATCCACACAGCATGTCTAAATCTGGCAAAAGCATTTGATATCATCTTCCATTCTGGTATTATAGCTAAACTAAGAGATTTAAAGATAGATTCTTAACTGTGTTCCCCTTCCTAAATTGAGGTCATGGCTAGAGATCTTCCCAATGATATAGAACAAACAGACCACGTAATCTTTAACTGAAAAGGGACTATACTGTTTTGTAAAATGTCTAGGCCACTTATTTCAGATAGTACTATATTTTATAGTAATCTGGAAAGCTTGGAATTGGAGCGTACACCACCAGGACAACAGTTGATTGTTTTTTCTTCCTAACTTGACCTAGCTTCCCCATTATAATAAAAGCTCCCTATATTATTCACTGTAGGCTTAGTGCTGCAGCTGTTTACTTGCCTTAATCAACCCAAACTGCAAAAGACATAAAGGGCTTATTAATTTCCCTACCCGTACTGGATAGCTAGACAAGGACTTTCAAATTAAGGTTTTCCAACAATATTTAGGGAGAATGGGCACCCACCTGGTTTGTGATAGTTTATTTTGAGTACGCTGTGGCCAAGCTTGTCTCTACCCACTCTGTTCACCATCACTTTGCTCAGGCTCACTCTGCTCCCCTACCCTACCCTACCGCCATTTCCCAACCACCTCCTCTATGCCTACATTTATTTGTAACAAACCACAACCATAATACCCATCATCCAAGCAAACAAAGAAACTCATTAAAGATGACAACACCCCTTAATTTAATCAACCCCAGCCCTCTAGATTCACTACAAATCTATTTAGTCACCCCAATAATTTTAATATCAGCCCAATCAGTACACTAAAAGAACTAACACAAATAAATGTTT
This sequence comes from Protopterus annectens, assembly GCF_019279795.1. Classification (NCBI taxonomy): domain Eukaryota; kingdom Metazoa; phylum Chordata; order Ceratodontiformes; family Protopteridae; genus Protopterus; species Protopterus annectens. The sequence continues at coordinate 1,111,254,274 of NC_056728.1, forward strand.
TCACATCTTAGCCCCTCCATATCAAAATGTTGCCCATATACACAGCAGCCCTATGACTCTTCTCATTAGCTGCACACTTGACCTCCTAACAAACTGAATTAAATGATTTGGGTCTATATTATATCATTGAACACTTCAGAATGCGAACAATGATTAATCGACCCCATGTAAGCGAAAGCTTACAATGTCAAAACCTCAGAACAGTGACTTTTTTCCAAGGGGACCCCCACACCCCCCTACTTAAATATACCAACTCCAAGATCACACTACAGTGCAAAAACAGCAAAGTAACAGAAGCAGCCAAGCAAATTCTTTCCCAGGGAAAGAATTCCGTTAAAAGCCGCTTCGCTATTTTGCCTTTTTGTTCTTTTACGTTCAATCAAGATGAATTCGAAAGAATGCATCTGCCATCACTTAATAGGAACCCAGTGATTCAATTTACTCCCATATTGCTCCATTCCCCTAGCCACAAAAAGTCAAATTCAACTGCATTATCATATCCGCCTCTATCTTTAACACTACAACCATCCAACAAGCCCCTTACACTTTAGTCCCTCACCACAAGTCTCTCCACATCTCCATGAAATATGATAGATACATAATCAAACTCCTAAAAACCTTAATAAATGCAGCTTCCAAATTAACGCTCAATGGGGATACCCACCTAAATCCTGGACCAACATCTAAACAAAACAATACACCCCCCAAGTCTTCCAACCATTCCCAAAATCTACTAAACCACCCTAGAAAAGCATCCGATCTCTACTATTAAACATTAATATGAGAAGTATCTCTAACAAAATCCAGGAGCTACACTCCACTCTCTCTTTATACTCATCAGATATTGTTATAATAACTGAAACTTGGCTAAAACCTGATATTTACAATAATGAAATTCTTGCTCCTGCAAAGTGGATGGTGGTATAGCCATTCTATTTAAAAATAACCTCACTATAGGAGCCATAGAATATAATGCCCCCAACTTTGGCAATGTTGAAATGATTTATACAAAGCTAAATATTAACTCTAAAAAAACAGATAAATATAATAGGAGCCTATATACCACCTGGAAATAACCTTCTCACACTAGAAAGCATCCTGCACTGGTCCGCTATAGTGCTGCCCAGGAAACAATGATCATGGGTGATTTTAACATAGACTGACTAACCTGTAACTCTCAAAACCACACCAATCACATTAACCTCCACAGCTTCACCCAAATTATTCAAGCTCCACCAGAATAGATAAGAGAACTAATAGGCACTCCATCATCCTTTGGAGTTTAACTAATACACCAGCTCTCTCCTTTCACTCTAGCTGTCTCCCAGAGAGCCTCAGTGACCATCTCCCAACATTTCTACTCAGGCACTGTATTAACCCCCAAAAAAGTCTACTTGCCATCTAATAAGGAACAAAAGAAACTTTAACCCCACAAGACTTCATATCCACCTTCAAACTTTGCAATCAGTCACCACTTAAAAACCTTCTCCTAAATAAGGCAGTAAAATACTTTAACTCAACCTTCATAAGCATATGGAACATATAAGCTCCTCGCAGAACTATAAGAATAAAAGCTAACTTTGCCCCATGGATAATCAAAGAAACCAGAGTACAGATAAAATCAAAAGACAAGGCCTGGGCACAATCCTACAAAACTACAACCAAATCTGCTAAACAGGCATACCAAGAGCTTAGAAATAAGGCAACATTTCTAATAAAACAAGACAAGATTAACTACTATTATAAAATCCAAACCATACACCAAAAGAACCCACAAAATTTTTGGTCAGCTACTAACAACATCCTTCTACCAGGTAAGGCTAGCACACCCTCACCATCTACTACTAACTATACAGATAGTATAGCCACCCAGTTCGATAAATACTTTATTGAAACAATTTTAGCTCTTTCTAATAACCATAGCTCCACTCCAGTTCTTCCTACATTATATAATAATAATAATAACACCTTTTCCTTACAGCCTGTCTCACCTGACATGATAAAAAACTGCTCAAAAACTCACTACCCTTGCAGCTGACAACCTACCAGCAGACTATCTAAACATTGCTGCTGATGCAATTGCTAACCCTGTATCCACCCTTATTAACAGATCCATCTCTGAACACCAAGTCCATACTATTTGGAAAATTTCCCATTTCTTTCATTGCACAAAGGAGGCAATTTGACTGATCTGTCCAATTACCAGCCAGTTGCTATCCTATCACCCTTGTCCTAGATTCTTGAGAGATATATACACATACTAATCATGGACTACTTGCTCACTAACAAACTTCTATCAAATATCCAACATGGATTTCATACCTTTTACAGTGCTACCTCTGCTCTAATGACTTTCACTAACACAGTTAATCTTCATAGGAACAATGGCAAATTTGTTTCCTCTAGCTTTTGTGACCTGCCAAAAGCCTTTGATATGGTCTCACATAGCAATCTGATTAACGTAGTATCCGATCTAAATCTAAGCTAGAATACTCTTGCATAGTTCCAAGACTACCTAACTGGTTGCCAGCAAGCTGTCTAATGGCAACAAAATATCTCTCCTCTTCTACCTATTACCATAGAGGTTATATCCTGGGTTCCCTACTCTTTACAGTATTTACCAACAAAATTCACATTGCAACACCGAATGCTTCTGTCGTTCAACAGGTGGATGAATCCACACTAGTATGTGCTGCTCCAGCTTTACAGCAACTCCGATTAATGGCACAAGACTCATTCTCAAAAGTTAAAACATGGCTAACTAATTCTCAACTAACTCTTAACCCCAACAAAACAAAGCTCATGCTTTTCCAACCTACTAGACCCACTCTGCCCCTCCTCTCATTCAGTATCCTATCCATGAACAATACCATCATTTCACCTGTAACCTACACTAAGCTGTTGGGAGTAGTAACTGGTAGCAGTATGAGATTTGATATCTATATTGCACAGACCATAAAGAAGATGCACAGGAACCTGTATACAGAAACAAGCAGTACCTTATCAATCACACAAAATCTACTATTGCACAAACACATCTTATCTCAACTCTCCTGTACATCTTGCCAGTTCTCACTAACCTAAATGAATCAGACTGAGCAAAATTACAATCCTGTTACGAAAAAAATTGCCATGTTTGCCATACATGCTCCTTATAGGTCACACCACTGTCTAGCACTCAAACAACTTAACTGACTAGAGCTTCCACAACTCCTATTTTATAACCAACTTACTATGGCCCATAAAATCCTTAACCAACCAGAGAAAACCCACCCCTGCCCTCCAAAATCTACTACTTCCCTACTCAAGTAATCATGTCCTATGCTCTAGTAGCAAACCTGTATTGAAAGTAACCAAAGCTAATAATGCTGTAGGAGAGTCCTTCTTTTCAAATTGTATAGCTAAAATCTGGAATGCATTACCTACAGATATAATAACTACCACCAACTTATCCCATTTAAAAAAAACCTTAAAACTCACTTATCTAAAACAAGGCTTTGCTCATGCAATACTCTGGGATAGATCATCATTTCTTTCTCAGCAAGTACTGACAATGTCTTTCTAATTCTGTTGATAAGATATACATATGGAAAAGAAATATGCTTAAACTCTTACTTACACTGATGTATTTAATATCTATTGAATTATAACCTGCTAACATCTTAACACTGTCTTGCATCGACTCTGTATAAGGAATGTATACACTCCCCTGAGATGTATGTGGATCCTGCAGAAATGCTTAGTACATAAGATTTTTTTACTCTATGTTAAATAAATATATGCTGACATTCTCTGTTTTATATGATCCTTTCTCTATAATTATTATAGACGTGCTTGTGTACAAAAGATTTCTTTACTTCATGCTAAATGCATAAATATGTACTTTTCACAGTAACGTGTATTCCTAAATGTTTACATTTCTCTGTTTTATGTGGAGCTTTTCTCTCCAGGCCGCCACTGAAAAAGGACATGGGTCCAGTCAGACTTTCCCGGTAAACAAATGTAAAATAAAATAAATAAATAATAGACTTGTATGTGGTAAGGTAAATAAAAATCTGGCTAAAAGATGGAATCTACATAGTTAAAGTAGCAGGTGCTACATTAGAAAGCTAGAAAATAACTAGCAATGTACCTAAGGGATTGGTAAAGGAACCCCTCTTATTTTCCATACTCTTTTCCAACCTCTAGGCAATAAATCCAGATCTGTGGCTGTTGAAGTTTGCTGATGACTGCAGGCTGGGTGTTATTGAACAAGCACCCAATGACATGATGTCACTGTAGCAGAAATTAATCCTCAATAATCAATGGTGTACTGAAAAATGGATAAAATTAAATGCAAAATGGAGTATTGTTGTATTTGGCAAAAAGTTCTTGTTTACAAATTACACTATATCTTGCACCCCACTCGCCACAATAATCAGGGATCATAGTACCTAAGACGACAACTGTCTTTCTTTTGTCAGCCATAAAGATTAATCATGAAGAAAGCCTTTTATTTAGCACAAGTCACTATAAAGGCACCTTATCCCAGGCAAATGATGTCATTGTCATACCATACTCTGCTGTAGTTAGACAAATTATGGAGTGCAATGCCTCATTTGGTATGCACCTATCCAGACACATATGATGAGTTGAAACATTGCACATATGATGATCTGCAGTGCCCACAGCCTAATCAGCCCCAACAATGGGAATTAGTGGTGCAGCCCACAGATTGTATTATTAGTGTTTATTTTCACATTTTCCTTAATGTTATCTGAGCATAAACCTGCACCTCTAAGCCATATTAATGTGCAGCTTTACCTTACAGCAGAAGGGGAGCTCACATTAACAAGCAGGGCTGCAACAGGAGGCAGACCAAATCATCAGCTTGGCAGGGTGAGCATGATTTGCAGATACATTACAGTACACTGTATTACAGTGCACCTCATTATATTGTATTATATTATACTGCACCTCTTTACAGTGTACCTCATGTTACACCACAAATCTATTAATTACCTTTATTTTTAAATTAATATTTTTTTGTTTGTTCTCTCCACTGTAACTGTTGATGTGCTGCATACCACTGTAAACACATGCCTATTGTAATTTGTGTGCAACTGATCATATCTAAATATCTAAATGTATCTGTAATTTTTCTATGTGGAGCTTTTCTCCCCAGGCCTCTGCTGAAAAAGGGCCTTTTTGGCTCAATCAGACACCCCCAGTTAGCAAATGTAAAATAAATAAAATAAATAAATAGTGTGCTGCATTATAGGGTACTATAGTATAATGCACCTCATTATATTGTATTTTATTATACTGCAACTCTTTGCAGTGTAGCTAATTATAGTGTACTGTAGTATAATGTACCTCATTATATTTTATTGTATTATATTGCACCTGTTTATAGTGTACCTTATTATAGTGTACATCTCTAAAATGTACCTTTAATAGTGTACCTCATGATAGTGTACTGTAATATAATGTATCTCATTATAGTGTACTGTATTATAGTGTACCTCTTTAAAATGTACCTTATTATAGTGTACCTCATTATAGATTCATAGGTTCATAGGTAAGTACTAGGCTATCTGCCCAAGGGCATTTATAAGCCTAGCCAGAATGTGTTGGCTTTTGCCACCCCCTTAGATTAGTTCCCTGTGCCTCTGTCCAGCAGAGCCATTAGTTCCCTGTGCTACTGTCCAGCAGAGTCACTGCAGTGATCCCCGGGGTAAATTTTCTGTTTCCCATCCACCCGTCAAGGTTTCTCTTGAAGAGTGTTAGTGAGGGGCTCTGCCTGATGTATATTGGAATCCTGTTCCAAAGCATGAGGAGTCTCTGGGATAGGAATCTATTTCTCCAGCATGTCCTATTTATCATTGTGGTGAGGTTTATATTTCTAGAGCATGTGGCTCTCCAGGATTTTTTTTTTTTTTTAGGTGGAGCATGTCCATCAATTCTGGGTTGGACATGGCCTTGTATGTCAGGCAGAGATCACCTCTGAGTAAGCAGTATGCTACTGAGTACAGCTGGACTTTCTTGAGTCAGGCTGTATAGGGCATCTGTTTGAGGCCAGTAATCCTCTTGGTGAGGTACTTTTGTGGTCTTCCCAGCTGTTGCAGGTGTCTTATAAGGTACATACCAAATGGGGCGTTGTATTCTATGATGGGTCTAATGAGTGATGACTAGAGAGGCACGATAACCTCTTTTGTTCTAGATGCGAACCCTTTTGTGATTAGGTGGGCCACATAGAAGGATTTTCTAACCACCTTGGCAATATAATTATCAAAGGAGAGATTACTATCTACTTAGGTCCCCAGATCCCTTATTACATTTTCTGTATTTAGGGGACTACCACCTATGTGGTAGCTCATGGGTACTTTGTTTTTTTCCAAAGGGGATGACAATGCACTTTTTGGCATTTAGCTTGAGGCCATGATTTTGACACCAGGTATCCGTCTCAGTGAGACCCATCTGGAGGGTGTCTGTATCAGCCGGAGAATCAATTATGGCCCCTAGTTTGCAGTCATCTGTGAACTTGGTCAGCCATAGTCCTCCTATGCTTGCCTGTACCTCTGAGAAGTATATACCGAACAGGAGGGGTCCTAGGACTGAGCCCTGGGGGATGCCACTTGTAACCGGTTTAGAGTTGGACATAGAGCCTGCAACTGTCACCATGTGGGTTCTATCCATGAGCCAATTGGCAACCCATCTTGTGACGTAGGGGGTTATGTTCAAGCTGGTGAGCTTGTCTATAATACTAGAATGGGGAATGGTGTTGAAAGCCTTTGCGAGGTCTAGGTAGGCTGTGTGGACCTCCTTTCCCTTGTCTAATGCCTTGCTAACCATCTTAAAGAAGTCCACCAGGTTTAGGAGGCATGATCTGCCCTTAACAAAGCCAAACTGGGTAGGGTCCAAGGTTTGGAGGTTCCCAATGTCTCTGTTAATGAGTTCCATGATGAATGCGTTTCATAGCCTTGCAGACCAGGCTAGTCAGGCTTACAGGGTGATAGTTCCCGGGGTCCGTTGCGGCTCCACCTTTGTGGAGTGGGATAACTGTTGCTATGCACCACTCTGTGGGTATGTAGCCTGTAGAGAGACTGAGTTTGAACAGTGTGTTTAGGTGAGGGGTTAGTTTATTTTGGAGTTCTTGTAAGACACAGCCTGGGACACCGTCCGGTCCCATTGAAGCTGTGCTTTTGGCTTTGGATAGGGCTGTTTTAACCTGTGTGTCAGTGACTGATGGGGCCCTACATTCTTCTGGTATGGTTATGGGCCCTTTAGGGGGTGAGGGGGGGGGTGAAGTTTGCACTAAACCTGTCTGCCAGAATGTTGGCAATATCAGTCAGTTCAGTGTATTTTGCGCCATTCTGCACTAACTCAGAGCAGATCTGAGAGTTTCCACTTAGGTTCTTGATATAGCTAATGAACACTTTGTGGTTATCTTTGGAGTCATTGGCAATTTTTCTTTCGAAACTAGCCTTGGATGATTTAATGAGGGATCGTAGTTTCTTGCTGATACTGATCAGGGATGTCTTTCCTTCTTGGGATTTTACTCTTTTCTGTACTAGTTTCCTCCTTCTGTTGTATAGCTTGTTTATGACAGGGGTCCACCAGAGTGGTTTCCTTTGCTTGGAGGAGTAAGTCTTGGTTTTACTTGGGATAGCACAATCCATGCATTCCTGCAGATGCTCATAGAGTGCCTTTGTAAAGGTTCAGCAGCTTGGACAGCATTGTCCTTTAAAATGGGGGCTGTGAACCTTTCCACCTCAGTCTTAAGTAATGTGAAGTTTGCTTTTGAAAAGTTTTTCACGACGGTTTCCTTGATTGGGGGTGGGGGCGGAATGTGGATATCCAGAGTGATTAGTCTATGGTCTGATCTAACCAGTGAGGGGTTGACCTCCGGTGTGGTGATGTTGGTGATGACCAGGTCCAATATGTTGTTCCCTCTGGTGGGGGTGTTGACCAGTTGATCCAGGGCGTTCGAGTTTATAAATTCTAGGAAACATTGGACAAGGGAGTTAGTACTTGAGTAGTTCTCCCAGTTTTTGTTTGGGTAATTGAAATCACCCAGTATTAGGGTGTTTGGTAGGATCTTTATATTTTCCAGTGTCTCTAGAAATGTGGAATGGGGGTCTTGGGTCATGGTGGGTGATCTGTAGCAAGCTACAATTTGGATTGCAGTTTTGCCCATTGTTAGTTGCACATGGGTGATCTCTGATGCATTGTGCTGCACCACTAACCTGGAGGTGTGGGTATCCTTGATGAATATGGATACACCCCCGCCTTTTGTGTTTCGGTCCTGGTGCTGTGGCTAAAGGTATGGTGAGTTATAGCCTAGTAGTGCTGGGGTGCTCTCAGGAGCCTTAAACCAGGTTTCTGTTACTGCACAGATGTCAATGTTCTCCATACTGAGGAGTGCCTCGAGTGCGTGCATTTTGAGGTTTAGACTTCTGGCGTTGAGTAGCATTACCCTCAGTTTTTGGTTACTTGTGCTATTTATGGTGGTGGGTTTGTCTTTTGAGCCTTGCCTAAAAAAGGCACTATAGGGGTGGCAAGAGCCTTGGCCAGTATTTGAAAGCCTAAGGGTGACAGGTGCAAGCCATCTCTTGTGAAGCAACCTGGCTTGTCGAGCATGTCATCCCAGGTGGACAGATACTGGATCCCCTTTGAATGACACCAGAAACTTAGCCAATTGTTGAAATTGATCATTTTTTTCTTTATACTGTGGCATCATTCTTGGTGAGGGCAGGATGCTTCTCAGGGTCAGGGTCATACCGGCCTGGGCTACATGATCAGAGAGCTCTTCCATGTGTCTTTTCATGTAGTCCAGGGAGGTACGTCTCAGGTCTTTCACACCAACATGGATAATGACAGAGTTGTATTTGTACTTGTTCTGGAGTGACCCAAGTGCTTGTGTTATGTGGTGGATCCTGGCACCTGACAGGCAGCTAACTATAACCTTCTCCTTGTCCAGCCTAGTTAGTGGGACATCAGTGTGCCTGACTATAGAGTCACCTATTACTAGTGCGTTGGGTATGTTATTTTGCGTTAAGGGCTATGATTGCGTGGCACACTCATTATGTGAAGTATGTGTTTCATGGTTGGTGATGGGGTGTGGAGGTTGCTTGGATGTCTGCTTTGGAGGTCTCTGTTGCTTTTACAGATTTTTATTTAGAGCCTCCGAGTATATTTTCATGTATTCATGTGTGTTATTTGCCGGTGTTGGTTTATTAGGTCTATGTGAGACTGGTGGTGTGTTGCAAGTATTAACCTTCTCCTCTTGACTGTCAGTTCCAGTCTTGGGTTGAGAGAGCTTTGCCTCCAGTTTGGCTGTATAATTGCATCTCTCGCATATATTAGTGTTTGGTGGTGGGAGGAGAGGGCTGTCTGTGTTAATGAGGCAGTTGTAACATTGCCTCAAAATGCCCAGATTCACCAATTAGACTGGAGAGTACACCGGAAACTGCCCTTTGAACATGCCTGAACAGGTAGAATAAGCTGTTTTTCTGATTGGCTGGTGGGGACGAATAAAGAGCCTTGTCCTTCTGGACAGTATAGGGGGGTCTAGTGCTAGGGTTAATTAGTGCTTGCTATGAGTTTTAAGCAAGTGCTTGACTGTGAAATTAATGGTTTGAGTGCTAAAGTTGAAGGTTTGTCTAGTTCCAAGGGAAAAATTGAAGAGTAGACTTTGTGGAGCCAAGAATAGTTTAACTCTAGCTAAACGGTGCTGCCCGGTGCACAAAACCGCACAAATGCTGTTTTTATAGCAGGGAAGTGTAAGAGATAGAAATTAACCCAAAATGGCTGACAAACTACTAACTTCTGGGCTGAAACCACTCCTCCAGGGACAGATAGGCTGCTCAAAGCTCCCCTCTCTGACAGGTGAACAGAGAAACTTCCTTCTATCCAAGTAAGGTATGGGCAACACAGAAACTTGTAGCTGAGCCCTGGATTTACCAAATAATAAAAAGTTCCAGGATGCATGAAAAATACTAGTAACTAAAAGTAATGCACCCAGTAGCCATCAAGGAAAACTCCACTTTATTTGAATCAAACACCAGCAAAATCCACTAGTTGCTAAGCACTTTCATCATAGACAATGACTTCATCAGAACAAGAATAATTCACATGCTTGAAGAGGTCTATATATACCTAAAAAATGAGCACATATTAAACTATTGAATTAGGTTAAATCAATCAATTAAGAAAAAAACTTGCTTAAAAACACATACTCCAATATAAAATAAATACTAAATTCTCAAGTATAAAAGTCTATGTACATGCATGCACAGCTCTTGTGAAATATAGTATATGAAAATGCATAGTTTTAAAATAATTTTTTGTTTTGTATTTAAAATGTATAAAAGAATGTATGTATAAAATATAAACATTTTTCATGCCTAAAAAACATAGGAATACTTTTAAAAAACATTTAAAAATACTTGTGAGTTTTAGTAGATGGGAAATGCACAATGATTATAAAATCATCTATTTAATCAGAGGTCCCAATCCTTAATTTGGATTCTGTCCTTTAGGGCTGGTAATATGGATACATTATCATTTAGTCCTGGGGGGAAGTTGGTGGCAAGCCTGAGTTGCCAAATAAATTCCTTTTTGCTAAGCTGATTCTTCCAACCCCCCCCCCACCGGGTTCAATGGCAACTGTGTCTAATATACCAAACTTGAAACGTTGGAAATTTGGACAGCTTAGTGAATGCCTGTACAATGCATTAGTTTCCTTTTTATTTTTTAATTCATATAAATGTTCGTAAATCCTACGTTTGAAGATCTTTCCATCTTTCTGACGTAGTATGCCAGACAGGTATCACACATTGCCAGATATACTAACCTCTGTGTTCTACAATTACCATTTCTAAAATTTATGTTAGTCCTTAATCTGTCGCTCAATGTAGTAACAGTTCCCCTAAAAATGAAACTACACTGGGAACAACTACCACAACTTGTAGTCCCTTTCCCATTCCTGTTTCCAATACAATTTTTTGTTTTCTCTACCAATTTCTTAAGATTCATTCCCACCTTGTTTATAAAAAAATGGTTGGTCACCCAAAGTTTGGTAAATATCCTGGTTGGTTCTAAAAATACTCCAATTTTTTCACATAATAGCTTTAATATTTTTAGATATAGTACTGTATTGTACTATACATGCTCTTGTAAATGCCCCAGACCCACGATGGGATTGGAGACTACCCGAGGGTGGGTTTATAAACTGACCTGCTCCCAAAAGGGGTTTGTATTTCCTACCCCATTCACCATACACTTCATCCAAAATTTAATTTATCATGTCTTTGGGATAGCCCCTTTGTAAAAACATGTTGGTCAAATTAACAAATTCTTTTTTGACATTGATGTGTTCAGAAGTCATTCTAGCAATATGTATAGCTTGTCCTTAACAATGCTTTTCTTTTGGGACAAGGGGTGATGACTGCTGAAATGCAAGTAAGCGTTGCAAAAAGTACTCTTACAAAAAAACCTGAGATCTGAAGTCATGGTCATTATGGGAAATTAATGAACTGCGGCGGTGGTGCTGCGGTAGCATTGTCGCCTCACAGTAAGAAGTTGTCCTGTTCAATTCTCAGCTAGAGCGTCTTCTGTATGGAGACATGCATGAATGGGCGTACCTTCGTTGTAGGTTGTGCGTCATGGCCGGCAACTCGACACATAAAAAATCTGCTGCCAATCATTAGCGGACCGGAGTTCCGCTGTGGCGACCCCTAACCAGGAAAAGCCGAAAGGCACAACAACAAATGTATCCAAAAATGGTAATTGTTGTCCGTGACAGGAAAATGTAAACTTGAGGAAGGTAGTAGTTCCATTCGAATAATCAATAAATGCAGGAATATTGTCTTTGTCTCCCTTCCATAGAATAAAAATGTCGTCCAGGTATTGATTATATAATAGTACATGTTCAGCCCACCAAGTGCTATTGAAAACATGTTTAAGCTCCCATCCAAAAAGGACTAAATTGGCATACACTGGTGCACATACTGCTCCCATAGCCACCCCAGAAATTTGTTGGTAATATTGCCATTCAAAATAGATGTAGTTATAATCTAGAACCATAGACATTAATTCACATATAAGGGTGACCTCCCCATGAGTCAAACTGTAATCGAGAAATAATATATCCTCAAAAAATTCTATACCATCTTTCTTAGGGATACAGGTGAATAAATCCTTAACGTCTATGATTAAGAAAATAAGATCTGGGCTCCATATTTCTTTACTAAGTTGTCCCAAGAAATCCCAGGAGTCCCTAACCAAATGTGGAACTCCTTCGACAATATGTTTAACCTTGTTTTCCACAAAGCTGGACAAATTATAGGTCTTGGACCCCCTAGCAGACACTATGGGTCAAAAGGGTGGGGAGCAAACACTCTTGTGCACCTTAGGTATGCCAAAAATCACAGGAACCCAGGGGTGGGTGTTGGTCAAAAGATCATAGGTGTCCTGGTCAATACGTTGATCCAACAAACATTCTAACAAAAACTGTCAATACGTTGGTATCTGATGTGTATCTGGTTAATGGACACCTGTGTTTAATTATCCTGATCAAATAACAAGTCCTGAATGATGTTGGTGTAATCAGTAATATTAAAAATAACTATACCTCCTCCTTTATCAGGGGTCATAATTCGCACCGACCTGCCCTCTCTAATTTGGTTCAATAAAATCCTTTCTTTGGGGTTAAGATTGGAATAGAAATTTTTGTGTCCTGCCCAAAGTTTATACATATCCTCCTTAACGGCTGTCTCGGAGGTATGTATAAGGGGGTGCAAAGATGGATTAAGTATACTAGTTTTCCTAAGACTACCTTTGCCATTATGAATAACCTCCTGGTAAGAAAACATGACCTGAAAATTAAATTTCCTGTTGTAAAAATGGATATCCAGTAGACTGTCAGCAATGTCCGGGATACTGGCAGGCACAAATTTAAAACCCTTGAAAAAAGTGTAAAATGTTCATTAGTAATAGGTCGGTTGGTATAATTATAAATGCTGAATCCTTCAAAAGTGTGAACAATGTTATCACCTTCAACATTGGGGGTATACTTAATAGTAATTCCTGCCTCTCCCCCTGTATGAGTTTTTCCTGGGATACTGACCCACATAATTGTGTCCATAATTCCTGCTTGCTATTCTTTCTGAGCGATGTAATGGGGGAAAATCCTGATTAACTGTACCTTCTTGTGTTCCCTCAAACTTGGGTTCCTCATTCACAAGTGTTTCATCATTGAAAAATTGTTGTTCATCTAATACACCAATATCATGTTTACCAAAATTTTATTAGTCGGATAGGCCTCCTTTAACTGATATTGTTTGATATCCTTGGACAATTTCCTATTTTTTTATGGAATAACACATTGCATTTCTTCTCTACTCTTTCTAATACTTTTTGATAAAACAGTTCATGTTGTTCAAATAATAAATCACTAATAATCTGTGCATTTAATACAGCCAATTCATTCTGCAATTCTACTTGCATTTTTTCATGGTAAACCAGCACTTTTTGCAACAGTTCAAAACACCACCCATTAAACATATTAGTAAAATCATCGATAATATAATTATCATAGTAAATCCCAAATGGAAATTTGAAAACCCGTAAGCCTTGTGGTACCACTTTGGCTTTAATACATTCTCTAAAGTATTTAGACTCAAGCTGCAAGGTTTTATATTTAAACAATTTCTTTTCAAAGGTAAAAATAATATCTTTTAAAGATTTAAAGTGCATATTGTCAGCATTGACAGTGTTGCCTCGTACATCAGGTTGTTCTTTAGAAAAAGTGTAATTTTTATTAATAAGATAGTCAAATTTGGAGCTGGGATGCAAACCACTCTTCATTGTTGAAGCAACTGTCCTAGCATGCTGATTCCCCAGTATAACCGGAGACCTAGAAACACTACAGGAATTGTTCCCTGATATAGGAAAAATGTTTACAGTACCTGTTTGCAAACAAGGTGCAGCTCCAACCTGTTCATTTGTAATGTTAAAAACATCCCGCCCATGGTAAACAGCGCCATTAGAAGCACCACTGTTACACATTCGTCCATCCTGGCAGTTGGAATGATGCACCTGTGCCGTGGTGATGACGTCACAATGTTTTTTACCAGTTTGCGATCCAGGAAGAGTTTCCATCACATTATTGACTAGATTAATCTGATTACTGTTACCAAAGCCCAAGGAACAAGAATTAAAGGGCTCGGGAAGTTTATCACCTTTCCCAGTGTTTGGTAGTGAACTGTCCAAACATATAATTACTTTGTCCGAACTAATCGGACTGCTGTGCTTACCACCTCCAATGCTTTGTATAGTAAGCAAGTCAATAAGCTGTGAAAGCTCTCCTTTAAGCATTTGCACATCCCGTTTGAGCTCATGTAGCTCCACTGCCTGCCCTAAGGGTGTCCCCTCGGACAATGAGGCTTGTGTGGATCCACTATCCAGCTCAGGAGTTGGAGGAGATTCCATTTGGCCAGGAACCAAAATACAAACTCACCAAATGATAAAAAGTTCCAGGATGCACGAAAAATACTAGTAACCAAAAGTAATGCACCCAGTAGCCATCAAGGAAAACTCCATTTTATTTGAATCAAACATCAGCAAAATCCATAAGTTGTTAAGCACTTTCATCATAGACAAAGACTTCATCAGAACAAGGATAATTCACATGCTTGAAGAGGTCTATATATACCTAAAAAATGAGCACATATTAAACTAATGAATTAGGTTAAATCAATCAAGAAAAAACTTGCTTAAAGACACATACTCCAATATAAAATAAATACTAAATTATCAAGTATAATAGTCTATGTATATGCATGCACAGCTCGTGTGAAACATAGTATATGAAAATGCATAGTTTTAAAATAATTTTTTGTTTTGTATTTAAAATGTATAAAAGAATGTATGTATAAAATATAAACATTTTTCATGCCTAAAAAATATAGGAATACTTTTAAAAAACATTTAAAAATACTTGTGAGTTTTAGTAGACAGGAAATGCACAATGATTATAAAATCATTTATTTAATCTGAGGTCCCAATCCTTAATTTGGATTCTTTCCTTTAGGGCTGGTAGTATGGATACGTTATCATTTAGTCCTGGGGGGAAGTTGGCAGCAAATTCTTTTAAAACTATGCATTTTCATATACTATGTTTCACAAGAGCTGTGCATGCAGGTGGAATTAGTTAAGACAGCAAGAAAAGCAGAAAAATGATACTTAATCACTCCATAGTCACTCTTTTGTCTCTCTGCTGCTATAGACTCTGCAGAACATCTGGAAGGTACTTGCTGAGCGGAATACAAGTGCAAAAACTGCACAAATGTAGTTTTTATAGCAGAGAAGTGAAAGAGAGAGAAATTAGCCCAAAATGGCCAATAAACTACTAACTTCTGGGCTGAAACCACTCCTCCAGGGATAGATAGGCTGCTCAAAGCTCCCCTCTCTCACAGGTGAACAGAGAAACTTCCTTCTATCCAAGTAAGGTATGGGCAACACAGAAACTTGTAACACAGCCTTGGATTCAGCAATAACCTGAAAACTGGACTATACTAGTTCAGAAAGGCAGGAAACAAGTATTTTTTTTTTGTTTTTTTGTTTTTTTTTTCAGAAAATAGAGCAGATACAATCAAAATAACAATATAGTGTACCTCATTATAGTGCACTATAATATAATGCACCTCATTATATTGTTGTTTTTCTTTCGGCTTTTCCCAGTTAGGGGTCACCACAGCGGAACTCTGGTCCGCTAATGATTGGCAGTAGATTTTTTATGGGTGCCAGCTCGACACCCAACCTTCAACGAAAGCACACCCATTCTACACGTCTTTTAAATGCCACTTGACCACGGGGAGGACATGCAGACTCCACACAGAAGGCGCTCCAGCTGAGAATCGAACAGGAGAACCTCTTGCTGTGAGGCAGCAATGCTACCGCTGCACCACCGTGACTTACAAATCCACAGAAAATAGCATACACTGCATGATTTTAAGCACTCAGACTTGTATCACAGGCTCTTCAGCTCATGAGCAATACGATCAAATGCAGCATTCACAGTAAATCATTTTCTACAAAGAGGCAAGCCCCCCACACACACACACACACTCACACACACATGCACACACACACATCCCTAAGATAAACTGTATGGTAGTGCTGCTCAGATAGAAATGGTGACAACCAAGAGGCACCATAAAGCCAGTCTTAACTCTGTCTGGATGATTGTAAGATTAGACTGCACAGTAATCAGACACCCAAAAAGTGAGACTCAGACTTGTATTTGTTTCAAGGTAAAGCAAAACATGCAAATGGATAGACAAGCTCTTATGACTTAGCAGCTGTTGTGTAAGCCTAGGTGATGTGAGCATCTGTCTTGTATTATATTGCACCTCTTTATAGTATACTTCATTATCGAGTACCTCTTTATAGTGTACTGTAATGTAAAGCACCTCATTATAGTGCACTGTATTATAGTGCATCTGTTTAAAGTGTACCTCATTATAATGCACCATATTATGGTGTACTATAACATAATGCACCTCGTTATATTGTATTTTAAAACATTGCACCTCTTTATACTATACCTCATTATAGTTTTCTGTAGCACAGTGTATTTCATGATAGTGTACTGTAATATGTTGTGTCTTTTGGCTTTTCCCAGTTAGGGGTCGCCACAGCGGAACTCCGGTCCGCTAAAGATTGGCAGTAGATTTTTACGTGGCAAGTTGCCAGCTCTGATGCACAACCTTCAACAAAGATACACCCATTCATGCATATCTCCACACAGAAGACACTCTAGCTGAGAATCGAACAGGACAACGTCTTACTGTGAGGCGACAACACTACCGCAGCACCACCACCGCAGTTGAGATGATAGTGTAGTGTAATATAAAGTACCTTATTGCTGTGTAGCTCTTTATAGTGTACTATATTAGAATGTACCTCATTGTAGTGTACAGTATTATAGTATACCTCATTATAGTGTACTGTATATCAAATCTGTCACATCTGGAGGTATTGTGGCATTATGTCTATGCACTAGAAGTTATCTAAAAGAGGTTGCTGTCACGCAAGCAGCTTCACCACAATCAGCCACCATTTCATAGGTTCATAGGTAGGTACTAGGCTATTGGCCCTAGGGCATATATAAGTCTAGCCAAAAGGTACCCTGGCTTTCACCACCCAAGAAAATTATTTTCCTGTGCCACTGTCGAGCAGAGCCACAGAAGTGATCCCCAGGGTGAATTTCCTATCTCCCATGCAATCATCAAGATTTTTCTTGAAGAGTGCTAATGAGGAGCTTTGTTTGATATAGATAGGTAGTTTGTTCCAGAGTATGGGAAGTCTCTTGCACAGGAATCTATCTCTCCAGCATGTTTTATTTATTGTGGTGACAAGGTTAGGTCCCTAGGAGTGTAGCTTGGAGGGATTGGGATTTCTTTAAGTGGAGCATGTCCAAAAGTTCTGGGTTTGACATAGCTTTGTATGTTAGGCAGAGATCGCCTCTGAGTAGATGATATGCAACAGAGTAAAGATGGAATTTTTGGGGCGGTCTGCGTAGGGCATCTGTTTGAGGCTGGTAATCCTCTTTGTGAGGTATTTCTGTGGCCTTTCCAGTTGTTGCAGATGTCTTGTGAGGTACATATCAAAAGGGGCATTGTACTCTATAATGGGTCTAATGAGTGACGAATAGAGGGGAACGATGACCTCTTTTTTCCTGGATGAGAAACCTTTTGTGATGAGGTGTGCCATGTAGAAGGATTTCCTTACTACTGTGGCGATGTGATTATCAAAGGAGAGACTACTGTTCACCTGTGTCCCAAGGTCTCTTATCACACTTTTGGTGTTAAGTAGACTACTGCCTATGTGGTAGTTCATGGGTACAGAGTTTTTACCAAAAGGGATGACAATGCACTTTTTGGCATTGAGCTTGAGGCCATGGCTTTGACACCAGGCATCTGTCTCAGCGAGGCCCTTTTGTAGGATGTCCACATTGTTTGGAGTTTTGATTATGGCTCCTAGTTTGCAGTCATCTGCGAACTTCATTAGCCAAAGACCTTCTGTGTTAGTCTGTACTTCAGAGAAGTAGATACCAAACAGGAGAGGACCCAGGACTGAACCTTGTGGTACTCCACTTGTCACTGGTCTGATGTTGGATTTGGAGTCTGCTACTTTCACAGTGTGGATTCTGTCAGTGAGCCAGTTGGCAACCCATCTTGTGACATAGGGATTTATACCTAGTTTAGTGAGTTTATCTATAATTCCAGAGTGGGGATGATGTCGAAAGCCTTGGCAAGATCTAGATAGGCTGTGTAAACCACCTTACCCTCATCTACGGCTTTGGTGACCACTTCAAAGAAGTCTATCAGGTTTAGGAGACATGATCTGCCTTTTACAAACCCGAACTGGGTGGGGTCCAGAGTTTAGAGATTACCAATGTCTTTGTTTATAAGTTCCATGATGATACTTTCCATGGCCTTGCAGACCAGGCTCATTAGGCTAATGGGGCGGTAGTTTCCGGGGTCTGTGGTGGCTCCCCCTTTGTGAAGTGGGATAACTGTCACTGTGCTCCATTCAGTGGGCACATAGCCTGAGGTGAGGCTATGATTGAACATGGTACTTAGGTGGGGTGCCAGTTCGTTCTGTAGTTCATGTAGAATGCAGCCTGGGATGTTGTCAGGTCCCATGGATGCTGTGTTCTTGACTTTGGAGAGTGTGTTTTTTACCTGTGCAGCCATGATTACAGGAACTTTGCATTCTTCCGGTATAGAGATGGGCCCTTTAGGGGATGAGAGGGGGGTAAAGTTAGCACTGAACCTATTTGCCAGGTTGTTGCCAATATCAGTTGGTTCGGTATATTTAGTGCCATTGTGCTGTAACTCAGAGCAGATCTGAGTGTTGTCATTGAGATTCTTGACATAGTTATAGAATGCTTTGTGGTTGTCTTTAGAGTCAGTGACGATTTTGTTTTCGCAACTAGCTTTGGAGGATTTTATGAGGGATCTCAGCTTCTTACTGAGGTTGACCAGGGAGTTCCTCCAATCATGGGATTTTACTCTTTTTTGCAACAGTTTCTTTCTTCTGTTGTAGAGCTTGTTTATGGCAGGGGACCACCAGATTGGCTTTCTTTTTTTTGGAGGATGGCAATCTTGGTTCTGTTAGGGATTGCATGATCCATGCACTCGTTTAAGTGCTTATAAAGTGCATTTGTGTAGGATTCAGCAGTCATACCTCTATTGTCGTCAGCATGGGTGTTGTGAAGTTTGCCACTTCTCTCTTAAGAAGTGTGAAGTTGGCTTTGGAGAAATTTTTTACGGTGGTTTCCCTAATGGGGATGGGGGAGGGATGTGGATGTCTAGGGTGATTAACTTGTTGTCGGATCTAACCAACAAGGAATTGACCTCTGGTGTGGAGCACTGGTTGCCATGTTGGTAATGACCAGGACTAGGATATTGCTGCCCCTGGTGGGGGCATGGATAAGTTGATCCAAGGCATTGGAATTTATGAATTCCAGAAAACATTGAGCACAAGAGATGGTACACGAATAGTTTTCCCAGTTAATGGTGAGGTAGTTGAAATCACCCATTATTAGAGTGTTAGGTTGTACCCTAATATTTTCCAGTGTATCAAGAAATGAGGAGTGGGAATCCTGGGGCATGGTGGGGAATCTGTAACAAGCTACAATTTGGATTGCGGTCTTGCCCAGAGTTAGTTGCACTTGGATAATCTCGGATGCATTATGCTGAGCAACTAGCCTGGAGGTGTGGATATCTTTAATGAATATGGACACGACTCCGCCTTTAGTGTTTTGGTCCAGGTTAGGTGGCCGAAAGGTGTGGTATGAATTATAGCCTGGTAATGCAGGGGTACTCTCTGGAGCCTTGAACCAAGTCTCTGTCACTGCACAGATGTCGATGTTCTCCATTTTAAGGAGTGCCTCAAGTGAGTGTATTTTGAGGTTTAGACTTCTAGCATTGAGTAGCAATACCCTCAGATTTTGCTTGCTTGTACCTGTTATGGTGGCGAATTTGTCATTTGAACCTTGCCTAAAAAAGACACTATAGGAGTGGCTAGAGCCTTAGCCAGTATCTGGAATCCCAGGGGCGACAGGTGCAGGCCATCTCTGGCAAAGCATCATGGTTTGTCGATCATGTCATCCCAGGAAGACAGATACTGAATCCCCTTAGAATGACACTAGAAGCTTAGCCAATTGTTGAAGTCAATCATTTTGTCCTTGTACTGTGGTATCATTCTGGGTGATGGCAGGATGCTACTCAGGGCTAGGGTCAAACCTGCCTGGGCTACAATATTGGACAGATACTCCATGTCCCTTTTCATGTAGTCCAGGGAGGCACGTCTCAGGTCATTCACACCAACAAGGACAATGACAGAGTCATATTTGTAATTGTTGTGGAGTGACTTGAGTGCATGCGTTATGTGGTGGATCCTGGCACCCGACAGGCAACTGACAGTAACTTTCTCCTTGTTTAGCCTGGTGAGTGGAACATCAGTGTGCTTGACTATAGAGTCACCTATGACTAGAGTGTTAGGTATGTTGTTATGCCTTATGGGCTGTGGTTGAGTGGCACACTGAGTTTGAGGGCTATGTGTCATTTGGGTTGTGTTGGGGGATGGAGGTTGCTTGTGTTTCTGCTTTGGAGGTCCCTGTTGCTTGGGCAGGTTTTTACTGAGAGCCTCTGTGAATGTAGGTGTGTGTTTTGTGTTTCTATGTGTGTGTTTTGGTGGTGTAGGTTTTGAGGGACTATGTGATGGGTGTGGTGTGGTGCAAGTGTTTACCTTCTCCTCTTGACTATCTAGTCCAGTCTTGGGTGAAGAAATCTTTGCTTCCAGTTTGGCTATATAAGTGCATCTCTCACTGGTTGTAGTGCTGGGTGGTAGGAGGAGAGGGTTGTCTGTGTACATGAGGCAATTGCTGCATTGCCCCAAGATGCCCAGATTCATCAGGTAGACAGGAGAAAAAAACGGGAGCTGACCATTAGACATGCCTGGATAGGTGCTTATTTGTTAGGTACTAGAAACTGTTTTCTTTCTTAGAGTAGTAGTGGGTCCAATGATGGTGGTGGGACATCCTCACTGGACAGGAGTGATGTCCCATCTCAAGCAGTCAGTCCAGATCCATTAAGAGCAGAAACCTGCCCACATGCTTTTGTTCAGCTGTGTCTGGAACAAACTACTATCTAAAAATAAATAAAAAGTTATATGCAAAGAAGTATTTGGCTCATGCAACAGTTTCTAACATTGCAAGGACTGCTGACATCAGAAAACATAAAACCTGAAATTAGCTATCAGTTATTACCATGCAAACCATGCAGAAGTTGATTTTATGAAATAGTTTCTGAAAATAGTATTGAAAGACAATGCAGCTATTAAAATTTGAACAGTTAAGACAGAAGAAACTAACCCTAATCTAATACTTGCACAAAATATTTGACCATATTGTATTCATTGTCCTATTATGCATTCATGAACAGTGCATATGTGTTCGCTGATTCTAAATGTGCAAAATGTATTGTCAAACTGTACTATTCTCCAAGGAGAAGTGCGTCAAGGTGACAGCATTCATAGGCAAGCAGTGTGTGAACTCAAGAGTTAATTTCTCAACTCAGAAAGCATGCATTATGCGTTGTCTTTGACTCCTGTAGCCTTTGTGTAACTGATAATTAGCACTATGCTCTGTACCAGCTACATGTGAATCTCAGCTAGTTTGTTTATGGAATGTCTTAAATATTCAGTTGCAAATCACAAGCAATAAAGTATGGTCACACTAATATTAATAAGCACTTCAAGTACAAATTCAGTTGAACAAAAAATAAATGAGTTAAATGGATCAGCTAATAGTTTGTATGAAAGGAATTATTCTTGGTTTAAGATCTTGCTTACTATTTTAGTGGTTTTGTTGAGATGCAGCTCTGTAGGACAAGAAGCACACTGCAAGCACCCAGTGGTGCAATATGTTTGAAAAAGCAAAAAATACAGTGTGTTTTTAGATTCCCCCTGCAGACCAGATGCCACAAGTTGCAATGCTACATTTGTAATGAAAATATACTGCTGACATACAGAAAACACACTGCAGCATGTCCAGGGACACCATTAGCAGGTCACACAATTTACAAAAATCTCCCAGCGCCACCTAGAGGACATAATATATTTTGCAGTATATACTCCACATCTTTGTTAAAGTAGATGCAATAATGCCGTAGGACCATACTGCTTCTATGCAGGGTATATAACACTGACCAAAACTCAACAATTTTCTTGAGAGAACTGCTAGAACAGGCTACTCCGAGAGCATAATATATCCATGTTTTCTGGTGGGGGGTTGTCAACATACATTCACACATTTTTTTTATTGTAGTGCTGTGTTATTTAACTGATTCTTTCTCTCAGAGTTGTAAAACTGGTATAAGAAAAGGTCTTGGCATTTTTTTCTGTGTTGTATAGGGTAAATAACTGCTTATAAATCATAACAATGGTGGAAGCCAGTCTAGTCTGTTTATTTAAGGAAAAAGGAAAACAAATTCAAGTTTTCTTGAGAGAACTGTTAGAACCGTCTGTTGTGTGAAGATGTATGGTATGCGGGTATATCTGATCTTTTATTTACAAATTAAGATTGTTTTCTTTGTGTTTTAGTTTTCTTTTATTGCAATGTTGTTTTACTTGAATATGTTTATTGAAGTTTTATGTTACATTAGGAGGCATTCAGAAATGATGATAATGGAGCTGCAACCTCTTAATGACAATTAAGTGTTTCAGCTACATGGTTCTGAATGCCAACTAACTTTTTTACTTTTTATGAGTCTTTACTGAGCCATTCAGGTCAATATAGCCAAACCCCAGTAGCTATAGACATTACATGCTCCACCCTATGGGCTTGTACATTTGTATGTTCTTAATGGGTCATCTGCATATTTCCCATGGACATCCTTCACAGAATGTTTAAACAGGTAACACTCCCTGCACAAAACTCTTAGCTATCTCCTTACTAACATACCCCACCCCCTAATAGATGCCCATGGTTGTTGTTGTTGTTGTGTCTTTTGGCTTTTCCCGGTTAGGGGTCGCCACAGCGGAACTCTGATCCGCTAATGATTGGCAGTAGATTTTTACATGCTGAGTTGCCAGCCCTGATGCACAACCTTCAACGAAGGTACGCCCATTCATGCATGTCTCCACACAGAAGATGCTATAGCTGAGAATCGAACAGGACAACGTACTCGGGTAAAAATTAGGCTGGGGTGTGCAGCTAGGCTTATAAAGGCCCTGGTGCTCATTAGCTTGGTAACAACCCAGGAACGTATGAGTTATAAGACAGTGATGCATCTGGTTTCCCAAGATATATACGGTCATACTCTGGTGAAATTAAAAGCATCAGTGTGCACACACATTTAATCCCATATGCTATCTGAAACACTGATTTGTCAAAGTTAAAAAAGGGCAGCGTTGTTAGCAGTTCCTTTCTTTCCTCTTTATCACTGCATTTAAGATGTTTAAACAATCTGCTAGCTACTTCTCTACTGACCTGTCTTACTTAAACTGGTCTTGCTTTCTGATTGTTTCCACCATATTAATTGGGAAATTACTCTATACACATCCTGACATGGATAGATGAACATGTAATGAGTTGTACCCTTGTTTTTTTTTTTAATGTAGTCTGACTATATTTCCACCAAAAGCATGCTATTAATCACTCCTAATCAACTGACTCATTCTTTCATAATGGAAATATACAACTATCCTGCTCCTCCTCTGTAAAGTATCATTCCCTCCTCTTCCTCTTGTTAAAATTCTAAAAAAAAAATGTTTTCATGAATTACTGAATACTTAGATATTTAAAGTAATCACTTCAAAAGATGGGTTAGATTGATCTACATCTTCTGTCAATAACTAAAACAAAGCAAAGTAAAATGTATTTCATTATCAAGCAAACGGTATGCATGGATATAAGCAATATTAATATCATATATACATCCCCTGTACCCATTGGTCAGTGTGACCTTTAATATGTCTCCTAAGTATTAGATAAGAACTTGTTCTCCCCACTATAATTGTGAAGTCAAATCAAACCACATTGTGTTCTTCATCTTGCCCTTAAGAGCCATTTAACAAGTCAACATCATTCCAATTTTACACAAAAAAGGATCCAACAGAGAGAATGAAACCAGCACAACATACACAGCAAAAAGAAAATGCTGGTTCCAATGGCAAGGGCACTTTATTTACTTAAATAATTAGACTAGGGCTTTCATGCACACCGGTAGTTTAACAAGTAAAAACAACCAGAACTAAGTCCTTATAAACAGAAAACAATAAATCAATTAAATATCGATTAAATTCAGTTTAATATCAATTATATTACCTTCTCATCCATTAATACATCAATGAGTGCCTTAGTGTCATAAAGCCCTCTTTCTCGTGACTGTTTTCACACTATAGGCATCATTAAGCCTGTATCTTCCTGCTCCCATCATTTGGCTGACTAGCTGCAAAGTGGTATATTTCTCAACCTCTAAGTGCAAGAATCAGGTTCAAAGGCAATAAGCCACGAGTGGAAACCGCACCAGACTCAAAAACAGATATGACAGTATAGGTCAGGCATACATTGACAAGAGACAGAATTAACAAGTTGTGGATCAGTATAGATGTTCAGCATACCACTCAACTTATGTAACAAATTCCACATCAGTAACAAAACATGTCATAATCCCTGTTAACAAATATTATTTCATACAGTCAGTGACTAGGTTGCCAATACTAAAGTCCACTATGTCGATTATAAGTGCTTAGGTACCCCACTGCTTTAATTAAAAATGGAAATGAAAACAAAAAACATAAATAAATAAATATACTATTTGTTCAAGCGTGACAGCAAGCTTCATGAAAAGAAACTAAAGATCTAAGTGTAAACAAAAAGTCGGGCAAGTAGATTAGCAGAAAATACATGCTTATACATCATGGTCATAATTTGCATAGTATAACATTGTAACTACTTTGTCAGTGTAAATTAGATACTATTTCAAGATTAATCTTACCATCAATTATTTTTTTTCATATTAATGTTATGTAAAAGGTGCGCAGTGAAAGTTTCCTACCGATGTGTGGCGCAGTTTTTATCATATAATTATAACAATATATTAAAGATTCAGGGCATATAGTTTTCAGATGAAGATATAAAAGTTATTGGCAAGAAAGGTAAAAGTCTACAACATATTATATGATAGCTCAAGTCATGTATAGCCTGATACAGCAGCATACCTCCATGACGTATCTTACTGCATGGTAGTCCTACTTGAGGAGATGTCCTGAGCTCTCAGCGTGAGGAGTCATCAGTCAAATGACATTGCATTTGTAAGTCACAGCTTACTGAGCCCCAGCAATTCATAGTTGACCCTCTTTTTTGAACAGAATACCCAAATTGTGATATAAAGAAGATTAGCGCTGTACTGCAACAACAAAACTGCCAAAAATGTTTAAGGAACTAGGAAAATATATTTGCCTCCTAATGCATATTTGACTCTCTTTTTAATGGTCACTGTCACTCGTCTTGTGTATTCAAATAAGATGACGAGGCTACGTGTTTGTTTAAGTAGCTTATTATACACAAACATATCAGGATGGATGACTGGAACATTAAACTTAAGTGAACTAACTAACTACTACACACATACATGCTTTCACTCTGGCTGCTCACTACAAAATGGCACTCTTGCTTGACCATGCTTAGTATCTATATGCACATGCTGACTGACTGGAATAGCTCTTAAAGGTACACACACACTCTGAACCACATCCTCCCTCTTTGACTGTTCTGTGCTGCAATGAAAATGACAATTGGATGAGCATGCAATTTATGCACACATATACAAACAATAACAATCATGTCCGGGTTGCTGTGTATTTGGGATTAGGTCTTGAGATATGACCTGATCTCATAAAGTTATAATTAGAACTGGGTTTAGGAACAGGGACAGTCACTGGGGTATGTTCTTGAGGATTTTCAAGGATACTTTGAGGAACAGGAACAGACGATGAAATATTCTCTGGAACAGGAACAGTGGAAGAATCACTCTGGGAATAGAGTCTGTTACAAGCAAAATGTTGCAACACTGGCTCAGACACCAGTAGTAAATTTTTCAGATTCCGCCTGAATTCCATGCCTTGCGACTCAATAATGTGCAATCTCAGTTCATCACACAAATGTTTCACAAGTCCTATTCGGTCAAATCCTTTTGCTTTCTGCATCCTCACTATCTCTCCTTCTTTTAACAGATTCAGAGGCTTGCTGGTCTTATCATAGTAGGACTTTTTGGAGAAATGCTTCTTTAGGAGTTGAACTTTTACTGCTTTGTTGTTTTTAGCACTTGGAACCAACAAATTCTTACTGATTGGCAGTGTGGCTCTGGTTTGTCTCGACATTAATCTCTGGGCAAGTGAACCAAGAAGACTGTCACGAGATATGTTTCTGAGATTAAGCAGATTTACACAAATATCAGTATTGCCACATTTAGACTTTTCCAACAGCTGTTTCGCACTTTGAATTGCACGTTCAGCCAGGTTGTTTGATTGTGGATATTCAGGACCACTCATAACATGAACAGAGTCCTATGATTCAGCAGACTTTTAAACTGCCGATGTGTAAATTGTGCTCCATTGTCAGAAACAACTTTGTGCGAACTACCATGGACATAAAAATATCTCTTCAACTTCATAATGACGCTATTGGACGTTAGATTAGGAAGTAGGTCAATCTTGATCTAATATGAATAAGAGTCTACTTACACCAAGTAATGTTGACCATTCCATTTGAAAATATCTATAACTACTGTCGACCAAGGTAGTTCAGGAATCTGGCTTAGCTGAAGTGGTTCTTTTTGTTTATGCAGTTTAGTACTATTACAGACAGAACAAGCTGAAAGCTCTTTCTCAATATCTTTTGACATAGAAGGTAAAAATACTAATCCTCTCACCCTTCATTTAGTAGAATCAGTTCCTGGTTGGCCACGATGAATATTTTAATATACTTTTGTTGCAAGTATTTTGGAACAATCACTTTTGGACCTTTCATGATAATACCATCTTCTTTCAAAATCTCATCTTTGTAAGGAAATTACTGCTGCACATCTGGTGGTAAATGAGATTGCTTTGATGGCCATCCTCGACTGATAACGTGTTTAAGTTTCTGGAGAACTGGATATGAAACTGTGTGAGTTCTGAGCTCATCAAGACGTGGAAGAAAGATTTCACAATTCCATTTTCATGCTATTTGGTGTTTTTTACCTGGGTGTTTGGTTAAAGTATCAGCAGGATAAACAAAATTGCCTTTTGTGTAAACCAAGTGAAAATTGCACTTTTGCAATTTTAACATCATGCGTTGGAATCTCGTAGGAGCTGTGTGCATAAGCTTTTTCAAAATAATGACCAAAGGTTGGTGGTCCGTCTCAATTTGCATAGGTTGGCCATAAATACAGTCATGGAACTTTGAACATGCAAACACAATTGCCAAGAGCTATTTCTCTATCTGAACATACTGCATCTTTGTTTGGGTTAGAGTTCTGGATGCATAGGCTACTGGTTTGTCCTCTTGAAGCATGACTGCACCAAGACCAAATTTGGAAGTGTCACAAGAAAAAGATACAGGTTTGTGAACATCATAATATCTTAAAGTGGGTGGACTGTCAATTCTCTATTGTAGGACAGGAAATGCACTTTGGTGTTGTTCTGACAAGGACCAAGTTACATCTTTCTGTGTCAGCTCTCTTAGTGGTGCTGAAAGTTCACTCAAATCTGGAATAACCTTGCCCAAATAGTTGAACAAGAAATTTGCCAAAATGAACTTTTTGCATCTAAAACAGAAAAAAAAACAGTAGCATTTGGTATAAGAGCAGCAACTTCTTCAACTGTATGCATAGGCTGATGAGGTTGTTTTAGTGATTTGTTGAAATCTCTTAGATCAATACATATTCTAATATCATCTGAGCTTTTCTTATGAGCTATCACCATGGAGGATACCCATTCAGCTTGTTCTTCTACTGGACAAATCACACCTAGATGCACCATTTTGTCTAGCTCAGCTTTGACTCTGCCTTGCATAGCTACTAGAACTTTTCATGCTGTTCTGATAACTGGGCAACCACGTGCTCTAATTTTATGGAGTACACAACTGGGAGTTTGCCTAGCTTGTCTTTGAAAAGATTAGCATAGTCAGAAAAAATAGTTTGTGCAAAATGTCTGTTGTTACACATGCTTACATGGTGGACTTCTGCATTAAATGGAACAGTCCCATTTTCAAACTGTCTTTGAGGCTACAAATGACTGCATGCGTCTCTTGACTATGTAAAATTTCAAGTCATAGCTGTTCCCAGCAGAGTAACATGAAAGCACGAGAGATTTGGGTTTGAATTTTTTCACCACCATAAGCAACAAGCTTTGCACACTTTGCCAGATCAAGCTCTTATTTTGGCAAACATTTCTGCAGACATGACATTGCACTTTGAACCATTATAACTATGAGCTCTACAGGACTTCCATTAATTAAAAGAGTACAAAATACTTCATTCTTTGCCCACAAATCTACTGCATTGACTGTTTCACAAAGCACTGACACACCATCAATATAAAAAGTAGGGTCGCAGCTTTCTAATTGATCAATGTGCCTCTTTTAATGTTCTTTTTTTAATAAAAGAATGTGCCCTTTTTGATTTACAGAGCCTTTTGAAATGATTCCACTTTCTACATGTGCGGCACTGCTGACCAAAAGCTAAGCACTTTTCTCGTTTGGGCTCATGGCTACCTCCACAGTTACAACAGTTGACTATGAGGCTTGCCACAGGTTTTGTTGACTCACCCCTCTGCTTTACTGAGTATGCTCTGGATTTTACAGGAGCTGCCCTGGAATTTTCTAGAAAGGCTCGGGGTTTCATTGAAGCAACCATGCCCTTAGGACTGTATCTATTAACCTCATGTTGCATACTATCAACATTAGCACTGGAAGGGACTGCAAGCATGCTTTTCTCATTTGTAAGCATATCCATGCGTTTTTCTGTGAGCTTATGTATCAGACAAATCTCTGTGCCCTTATTCAAAGTTAAATCACTGTCTCAAAGCAAAATCTTTCTCACTGCATCATCTTTAATACCACACACAAGCCTGTCTTTTATCAACTTATCTTTTAAATCACCAGATCTGCATGTTTTGCTTTGTTTCTCAAGTCAGTTATATATGCTGCAGAAGTTTCACCAGGCTTTTGGTCTATTGTATAAAATATGTGCCTTTCCATTGTAATAGTCATTTTGGAGTTACACATTTCTCTAAATTTATGTTTTAAGCACTCAGGGTCTTCCTGTGTTTCAGCCAGTACCACAACATGGCAGTCTTCCCTCTCCTCTGCATACACAGCTGTGGCATACACAAATGAATGCTCCCTTTCAGTGGCTTCTGAACCAACTAAATTAAGCAGAATAAATGCCTTTGTACATGTGTCTTTGTCAGAAAAAGCAGCCTGTATGAAAATATCATACTCTTGTGCAAACACTCTCCAGTTTTCAGTGACATTATTATCAAATACAAGTGGAACAGTGAGCAGGTCTGCGAAATCTTTCTGCCATGCCAACAAAAATCTTTTGTAATTTTGTTCAACACACACACCAGGTACTAAAAAAATATTAAACTGTACCACAGTCCTTTGAAATGAGGGAATTTTGTGAAATAACTACTCTAATACTGCACACACTTGCGAACACTTTGCACACCTTGGTTATCTTGAATAGTTTTAGCTAATACGAAAAAAGAAGCACATAGCAAAAAATACGGTCATTTTCCTGATTCAGAAGTTATTTCAGTCACTTTTGTAAGCATTTTTTATATTTTTATAAATATCTCGTAGTTTTGAACATTTTGTTTATTTAGAACATCTGGTTTTAATGCTTCATTTTATCTTTGTTCAGCAAAAAATATAATTTAAACAAGTTTGAGTACTTGGATTTGTCTTTCTGACCTATTTGTGAGTCATTTAAGCAGGGATGATTCACTCCTGTATATTCCTCCAACTGTAACTGTGAGCCTCATGGTCATGAAGAAGAAGTTTTACTTCAGACCCCATTCTGGCATCATGTTGCTTTAGACATGCTGCTTCTGACACCATGTCACTTGTCTTGTGTATTCAAATAAGACAGTAAAGATGGGTGTTCATTTAAGTAGCTTATTATACACAAACACATCAGGATGGATGACTGTAACATTAAACTTAAACTAACTAACTAACTACTACACACATATGTGCTTTCACTCTGGC
Source organism: Protopterus annectens (assembly GCF_019279795.1). Taxonomy (NCBI): domain Eukaryota; kingdom Metazoa; phylum Chordata; order Ceratodontiformes; family Protopteridae; genus Protopterus; species Protopterus annectens. The sequence goes on from NC_056728.1 coordinate 1,111,284,590, forward strand.
TGCTCACTACAAAATGGCACTCTTGCTTGCACGTGCTCAGTACTTATACGCACATACTCACTGACTGGAATGGCTATTAAAGGTACACACATACTCTGATCTAGTGTTACAATATCTTTTAACAAAGCTATCTATCCTGTGAGGTTTTTAAACTGAACAGCATATCATTTTTGAGATAAGCAGCCCTGGAAGAAATCTATGACTTACCTATTCATATCAATGTGAATTTTTCCACACAAGACCTCCGTTTCACAGTGACACATAATCAGCTGACGGGAATATCCCTCAAAAACTTGCATTACACTTACTGTACAAATTCTTTGTGAGTGTCTGGCACCATCTATGTAAGTAAATGCCATGCACTCTTCTTCTAGAGTCTACAGGTCTTTTTAACTGAAGTGCAAGAATTAAATAAATATCTCTTATGAGGTAACTATACAACATTCTGATCATATCTATGGAATTAATTACAAAAAATGTTTCTGATAGTTACTTTAGGTATCATTCTGTGGTGATAATACACATACTTTACTCTTTCTTCATCTCAAAAACATCACATGCTGAACTGCAAATACATGTGCAAATTTCAGAATAATATATTTTTCCAATGTTCTTCCTCTTTCGGCTTTTCCTGGTTAGGGGTCGCCACAGCGGAACTCTGGTCCGCTAATGATTGGCAGTAGATTTTTACAGTGCCGAGGTGCCAGCCCGATGCCCAACCTTCGAAGTCACACCCATTCACACATGTCTTTCGAATGCCACTCGACCACGGGGAGGACATGCAGACTCCACACAGAAGGCGCTTCAGCCGAGAATCGAACAGGAGAACCTCTTGCTGTGAGGCGACAATGCCACCGCTGCACCACCATGGCTACTTAATATATTTTTCCAGTGTAGAATATATTTTTCCAGTGTACCAGTTTCAAATCACCTAATCAGTTTATATTTTGAGACTGTATTTTCTAAAGTGGCTGTCTGCATGTCAGATATTATTGCCTTTAAACATAAAAATGCTAATGTTACTTCTATGCTTATTCTCACGCGACTGGTTAACATTCTTTTTTTTGTTATTTTTTTTTCCTTTTTCCTTCAGCAGTCAGCAGTTTTGCCCATCATTTTAGCTCAGAGTGTGATAATTATGTCTGCAGCCTGTACCTGTGCCAGTTTTGACCTTTTAGGCTGCAGTATATACCATCAATGCTTCTAGCCATAAGAGCAGGAGCATCCTTCACTTCTTTGTAACATTAATACTGTACATTTCAAAACAAATTCATTAAATTCTCACAGAACCATCAAACCTTGCCCCAATAGGTACTTCCTTTAAACTGTAAGAAAGTAGTATACTATGCATTTTTTAACAATGAATACCTTAAGTGAAATACATGCACACTCGTGCAAACACTCACACACACATACACACTCACACAGACACAAACACACACACACATACAAATGCACACACATACATGCAGACAGACATACACACACACAAACACACATACCCACAAACACACACACACACACACACACACACACACACACACACACACACACACACACACACACACACACACACACACACACATACACACACACACACACACACACACACACACACACACACACACACACACACACACACACACACACACACACACCAGATGCACACATGCAGATATACACACAGACACACACTTACATGCACATATGCAGATATGCACACGCATGTGCAGGCGGGCACTTTTGAGTGTGCACACATATACACAGATACACCACATACACACACACACGCACATGCACACATGCACATGTACATGCACATATGCAGATACACACATATGCAAGTAGGCACTTTTGAGTGAGCACACATATATACAAAAACACACACACACACAGACATATACACACATGTAGGTACACACACATGTGCAGGCGAGCACTTTTGAGTAAGGACACCTGTACTTATACACATGCTCACACATACACACTCCTAAGGGCAATTTAGCAACAGTAACTCACCTGCTAGCATTTCTTTGAAATGTGGGAGAAAGCCAGAGAAAGCAAATATGCAAACATGGAGAAAGAACATGTGGACTCCTCGGCCAAGAATCAAACCAAGGGCACTGTGAACCAGAACTGCTCACCACTGCAACAGTCACTATTTTCTCCAGATACTGCACATGCAGACACACACACACACACACACACACACACACACACACACACACACACACACACACATACATATACATATATAATATATGTTTCCATATTGTTTGCAAAAGATTAATGCAGCTGAGACCACCAGTTCTTTTAAAAAATAGTGACATTTATCAAACATAAGTGTAAAATAAGGCAGGTTTTTCCAAACAGGCAAAGTATTGCACTTAAGACAAATATACAGTGGACACCTTTGGCTCAGCATTATACTGCTGGGAAACAGTTTCTGTTTATGTATGTGATGCTCTCTCTCTTGTTGTATGGAATCCAATGGCAGGAAGAATTTTAAGCTTTTTCCCCAGGCCTTGCTTCACTGTCGTTAATTATTCCCTCCAAGAGCCACTTCTCTAGACTCCCACTCCCTTTTTAAAAGCTCAGATGCTCTCTGATTGGATTTTTCTAAGCCCTCATTTTGTATTACATTCAGCAACTCATTAAAGGAACATGTTCTAACTAATACAGCTAGGTATCTAGCACTCTGATTTTAAAGCAGCAGGTACACTTAACAAACATTTTTATTTAAAGAAATATCACAATGGATTCTTTATGTTAATTTTATGAAAACTATTTACACTGCTATTTTCACATGCAGACATTACTTGTACCACAGTTTATATGGTTTGCTCACCTTATACACATATATATATATATATATGTGTGTGTGTGTGTGTGTGTGTGTGTGTGTGCGTCTGTGTATGTGTAGAGAGATAGATATGACAAATATTTAACATAAAAGTGTGCATAAATTATTTTCACTGACTTATTCCCACCCAGCTTGCCTGAGAAGCAGCCGAATAACTGCGTCAATGCATTGCCATAGGAACATCTCTTAATAGCATCTGCAACCTCTCTACAGACAACTGTCATCATTGCAATCAGCTTCATTTTAAGCTAAGTGTCCTAGGTTATCTGGTTGAAAAAGTAAAGTGAATAGCAGTAAATGCATTCAAATTCAAATGTCTTTAAAACTAAAGACAAGACTCATGCTATAACCGTCTTGTTTTATAGCACAAAATTATCTACAGACTGAGAGTTATGTCATTATACATTGCTATATAGTAGTTGTGATCTGTGAAAGAATTGAAATACTTCTACATTTCCTTTAACTTTTCAACAGACACAACAAAATATTAAAACTGAATGAGACTGTAAGATACCTTAAGCTCAAATGTAGTTATACATAAAAATGCTAATAAAAAGAATTATATTCAATTAATGTATATCTTTTGTATATAGCCAAAACATAACTGAAAAAAATACCATTACACCATTTTGTATCAGGAAAACATGTGAAATACTATAAACATGATAGTGTGGTATAACATAGAAATGAGATTATGAAGACTTTTATCCTATAAATGGCAAAATATTACAAGCATCAATAAAGGGTGGGCTGCTTGCCAAGTGTGACGTGTGTGTGTGTGTGTGTGTGTGTGTGTGTGTGTGTGTGTGTGTGTGTGTGCGCGCACGCGTGCACGCGCGCGTGTGGTGTGTGTGCGCGCACTCGTGTGTGCGTGTGTGTGTGCGTGTGTGTGTGCTTCTTCAGTTCTTTCTTCTATTCAATAATAAATAAAAGTTAAGACAATAAGTTCCTGTCACAGTGATGAGCACTTTGAATCTGAGACTCACTGTAGTGTCAGAAGTGCTGTGACAAGAAAAAAGCTGTTAGATTTGTTTCAGTGTGAACTTACCATTGTAAACCAATGGAAAAAGGAAGGAAAAAAGGCACTGTCATGAACCATGCAACTGCAGACAGTTTTTGTATTTTCACATAGTTATAACAACCTTATCAACATTAAAACTTGATTATACTGTAATAATTTTGAAGTTGAAGAGCCAAAAAAAAATGTGAAAATATTACTATTGGGTAACATTAATAACTTAAACAGATTGTTAAAACAGAGCACAATGAACATAATTTTGTTTCTCAAATAGAGACTTTGACATTTACCCTACAGGGCAAATTAATTTATCTTAATATCTAGTTTATGGCCTAGTGTTAGTGGATGGGAGCTATGGATAGGATTCTCAAACCACAGCTGCTATGAGTTAGAAACCCCTTACCAAAGCCCTAGGCAATTCAAAATATTTCCCCACCCCTGAAAATGTCTACAAAGACTACTGCATACTGTCTGCATCCATCTAGTTATGGAGTAGTTATGCAAATGAGGACCCACAGCAATGTTTGATGTAGAAACATGTGAACGGTCGGGTGCTATGTGTAGGCGAGGCTGATAGTTGGGACAGTAACAGAAGTGATGTCCTTGATTGTCTTTTGAAAGCTGATGGCATGCTCAGTGGCACACAGCTGATCACTGGCATGAGGGAGGAACCACCATGCAGCATACATAACTGTATAAAATAGTGCTACGGTCGTGTCTCCTTTGGGGGACATATGGATCACAGTAACATAGTAAGGCAACCACACTCCATGTTGCCTCATACGGAGTGGCACACCTGAGCTCACATCAGTAAAAAGTGTAGCGGCATCAGATCCCTTTATCTACAGAATATGTGAATGCAACCTGCTCTGCAGTCATGACAGCAAAGGCTGAAATATGTCCAAATGACCCTGGAGTATGGCAGCCAAGCAAGGAAAATGGTCATGGATCTCTTCCCACAACACATGTCCACAGCAATCCTAGCACTATGAAATCAAATAGCTCTATATGTACTGCAGACATCTGCTGTGGCCACAGGTCTGGGTTTGCTAGACATATGAAGATCAGTTCTTGCTACAATGTTTACAGGCATGTTTTACACCTGGGAATGAATGCTCATGCTCTACCGTTCCTGATTTCATCTACATGTAGCTGGAGAGAAGGACACTACAGTCAGTGGAATGTATGGTGACAGTAACAGCACAGCTTGACTTATACCTCAATGTCTCATGCACTACTGTCAGTGTCACTGTCCAAAATGGAGCAGGTGTATGAAAATGTTGCCCACAGTACATGAATCAGACCTTGGGATCCATTGTATTTTTAAACAGTCAACAGTTAAGAGAAGGATGGGGAATACAGGTTTGTGTCATATGTGCAGCAATATTTTATTTTGTCTATACTACTGTTCTAATCTGGATGTTGGCTCATATAATGATGCACTGCAAGGTGCTCTGCATAGGTCTGCATAATTCTAATAACAGGAACATACCTTTCAGAAATGCCCTGTAGGAATACACACTATAGTGAATAATGTGACCTGCAAAAGATGTAGTGCATGGAGTGTCTCAATTATGTTCTAAATTCAGGAAAAAAAGATATAAATAAATAAGTACTAGGCTAGATGCCCTTGTGGGCCATATTAAGCCTAGCAAATTTCCCTCAAAGGTTAAACCCTGTACCTTGTGTCTGTGAGGTTAACACCTGAACCATTATGCCAACCTTGACTGCTTACATCAGCCCAAAACTGATCATAATTGGATTTCCAATCATAACCAGCTTGTTGTTTTTTTTTACTTTATTAAAAAATACTTCCATTCCATTCTTAACAAGCAGACAGAACAGCGCTTATGCATAACCCTCAGAGTGTGACAGAATGCCATCATGTAATTGAATCAGGAAGATACAGGGCATTCACTGTGAATAGTCATAGACACCATAGTAGATGCTATATATAGAACATTTTCAGCATGTGCAGTAAGTTAAAATCATTGTGATAATTTCATCAAAAATGATTAATTTAAATTAAGAGTTCTGACATCCTAAGCCTAAATGGTAAGGCTAAATACACCAAAGCTCATTCCATGTTTTCTTTTCTATTGATTTAAAGCACCATTTACTCAGCTTGTTTTCTACTTAATAATAGATGATAACACCATACTAACATAGCATTTCTAATAGGAAAATAAAACATTCATGAGGTTAACAACAGCTACTCTAATTCAACTGACTTCTAAACCTGTAATACTTGGTTCTGATGCAGAGCAGCCAAACAGCTAGAAACAGACATGTGTCCCATCTGATAGTGGTTTGTGCAGGGCCCAGGCTATCCCCTCAATAATTATATACCATAATTATCAGACCACCAAGCAGGTCCACATCAGATGATAGCAGTGTGCTGAGGAATACCTACAATGCCATCAGATACCATGATTCATTAGATCATGGACCTACAATGTCACTGGGATAGAATGTAGTCACATAATATTTTAGCATAGGAAAACTTAACTAACTGTTTTTTTTTTTTTTTAGAATTCCAAATGCTGCTTAAACAGTACTTCAGTTTTCAGTGGTCAGAGGCTCATTTAACATATCATTTCACATATCTAAATAAACATGAAGAAAGGAATCAGAGTCACCCATTAAATGGCGATAAACGGGGGGGGGGGTTAATTTGGGTAGTTGCTGAGGCTGCTGGGAAGACACTATATTATACCACACCTCCATATTTCCAGATTTACTTTATATAGAGATCTATGTGCAATATATTTGATGGAAAAACGACAACACTTGTCTTTGTCTGTATTGTAACCAATGGGATTGTAAAGGGGAGGGGACATTATTTGATTAGGCCATTTGAACCAAGTATTATGTATTGGACCAAAGAAATAATGAATATGGAAAATCCCTGCCTTCAACCGGCACTTCCCATGACAAAACTCATTCAGCAGTTTATTTACAGATGCTCATCATGAGAAAGAAAAAAGATATGCACCCCATTGCTTATATTTAGAGAACTGATGTACTTTTTAAAACATCAGTCCACCCCTCTAAATTCCAGACATTGCAGGAGGGAGGGAATGTATGCAAAGAGCCAGTCTGTATCTGCATCTGCATCTCTACCTAAAACAAAATGGGTCTATTAAGCTGATTCCAATTAATAATTAAAAAATGCCTTTTGTAGCTTTCCCAAAGTCAAATAAATATGGTGCAGGAGACCTCCCAATTTTGGCTAGAATAAACATCCTTTTTCTGCTAATCCTAGGTAGATTCCCTTCCCATTTGAAGTCTGCAAATTATTTTTGCATCTTATTAATATAACAGGAGAAGGCAGTCTGATACAAGTGCCACATTAGAAAAAGCACTCTGTGTAGAAGTAACATTTTAATTGCCAGTATATGGCGATGGCCAGTTCTAACAATGGCTTAAAGTTTAGTTCCACCAGTTTGCGTGCATCAGTGCACATAATAATCCCTAGATAGTTTACACTTTCTGTTATATTTAGATCATACCTCACATATAGACCTAGTGGATCTAGTGGCATCCAACGCGGGAATAAAACAGTTTTCTATCTATTTACTTGCAACCCTGTTTCTCTAGCTAAATTTTCTAGGGCACATAAGATATTAAACACCTGAACTGCAGGGTTATTAAGCCAGATGGCACAGTCATCCACAAACCAAATAGTCAGCAGATGGAGGCCTATATCCAGGAATAGGCTGCAATTTGCATGAAGTTGTTTGTCAGTCACTGATGCCACTACCACAAATAGTAATTGAGGAAGGTGGCAGCCTTGCTGAGTACGCTTTCTTACCAGGATTGATTTGGAAACTATACCATTAGTATAGACCTACACAGATAGATTATGATACAGTAGTTGGATTCAATTAATAAATTGTTGAGCAATAGAATAAAATTCCAGTCCTTTCCACACACAGTCTCAATTAAGCACGTGAAAAGCCTTGTTAAAGTCAGTTAGTAATGTTCCAGTGCTTAGATTCTTAATATGGCCTAGACAATGAATATTTAAGCAAGTCCATATCTCCCCTGGACCCTTTAGCCTCTACTTGATAAATCCAACATGATTTTCAGGGAATGGCTGAGTTATAATTGTTTCTAGCCAAACTGTTAATATCTTCGCAAAAAGAGTAAGCTGAAAAACTATGTGTTTTTATAGCTTGATGATAAAAACATAATAGTGGATGGCTAAGAATATCCTTGTATACTTTGTAAAATTTGGTACTGAGACCATCTCGGCTTGAAGCTTTGCCTGACAGAAGCATATCTATTGCCCGTTCAATTTCTTGTTTGGTAACAGGCTTTTTTAAAACCCTTAACAGGTCTTGTACAACTCAAGTAGCTATATCTTGAAATAATGGGAAATTGTAAGGAGCTCGTTTAGCAGATTTGTAGCATGTACATGCACATTCCCTAGATAAAAGATAATTAATTATCACTGGTTCATTCAGACTGGATTACTCCATGCTCATCTGTTAATGCACTACTGTAGAACATTTGGGATAGTTCCTTACATGTAGTTTATATCAACTTATCGGAAGTGCGACCAATCACCCACTGACCACTGTAATAGCTTATACCTATTCCATTTTTCCTTTATTGTGTCAAAGTGGATTGCCCTTATTTCCTGCTTGATGATTTGATTTCCCATAGCATCTGCTTACTGTTACATTTATTATTTTAAACACCCTCTCTAAATCAGTTTCATTAGGACTGAGAGAGGCTAGAAGCCAACCTTTCCCTGTCTTATTTTCCATTAACACGTGATGCAAGCAATCTTGTATTTTGTTTTAAACCATTCCCAGATGGCAAAAATATTGCTGTTTGGCAGATCTGCAGTATCCCAATAGCTTGCTATACAAGTACTAATGTTCTCTCTGGTGTTATCCTGCTTTAATAAGATGGGATCAGACTTCCACTGTTTATAAAAGGGGATTCCTTTGTCCAGTGTCTAATACATAATCACTGCTGTGTGGTCTGACAGAACTGCTGACTGTATTCTGACATCTACTACCCCTAACGTAATAGATTTATTGACCAATCAATTATCAGGTCTACTCACAATCTCGTGTCATATTAAGTAAGCATAGTCTGAGCTTGGTGGGTTAAAGGCTCACCACACATCTATTAATGTCAACTCCATTCTAAAAAAATCAATTCTATTGTGGATGTAGGGAAACAAAGTCCCCCATATGGACCTCTATCTATTACTGGATCAGGTGCTGGATTGAAGTCACACCCTACTATCAAGCTAATATTAGGATGGAACAGGGTATTAATATCTTATCTAAAATCTTATAATATGGCAGGATTGCCTTCACTGGGACCATAAATATCAGCTAGGATCAGATTCACATACCCTAGAAACTCCTTGGCTACAATTCATCTACTGTCCCCATCTGTAAATATTTCATTAACTTTCAATCTTAACTGCCGATGAATCAAAATGTCAACTCATCTTGGCTGTTGTGGTGCTTGAATGCACTTTATCTCCTGGCAATTGCTTAAATGATAATTTAGCCCTTTTCCTTGATTTTTGTTTCCTACTAAAAGGCCACACTAGCATTACTTTATCTTAAAGATTTCACAACTGCATTGCTTTTATAATTGGTAGCTTACCCTTGGTATTGCATGTTATGCAAACCACGTCTTGCCCACTCCTACTGTGTATTTTGTTGGCCTGCCCTCCTCCTATCAGGCTGTACAATATTATGTGCTGATGCTTAAAACAAACAAGCAAACAGTAGCAACACCAGTTAGAGCAGTGACCTATTAAAGATGGCTTACGTTCTTTAAGTCCAGTTTTGACACCCTAGTGTAGCAAACCAAACAAAACAGTGAAACCCAATACTACCAGATATTCATTGCTAATATTTTAGAAAGGCAGAAAATGAAAAGAAAACAAAGTAGCTCAATCAGAACAGCCTAGTCTTAAGAAATTCTTACAGCCCCCATTGAACGTACAGGTTGAAAAAAGAGAGTGGTCAAAGCTAACTTTGTGACAAAATACTCCCAGATGTCACAAGCATACAAAACAAAATAGCTAGAACATACCTCTGTCACTTCTTGAGATATGGACCCTTGCATGTAGATCAACAACAGTTTCATAAACAGTTCTGGAAAAGGACACGGTATAAAGTGTGTTGTCTCTTCCTTAAGTCCATGACACAAATCAGTGACTGGACTGCTGATTCTGAATCAACTGTTGTTGATATTTCATTCAGAACTTCTCTATTTATTGCCTCTTTTACTGTTGTCACCTTGTACACTGTTTTGTCATTTGCAATGTTGCACCAGGACTGTTCATTTTGCGTGAGCTTTTCAGGGGAGAGTTCAAGAGCTGTAAAATCTATGTCTGCCTGATGTCCCAGGATCCTGTTACACACAGTGCTTAATCTGAGACTGTGAGGTTTGAAATTTATGGGAAAATGGCTCTCCTCTGTGCTTACACCGTAGAAAATCAAATTTAACAGGAGTTATGTCTCTGCCTTTCTTTTGTGACTGTTGCTTTTGTGGGGAGATTGAGTACAAATAGTTTTGTTTTCTACTGTCAAATGTCCCGATGTTGTTTACATTTCTACCTTGACCTGTTTTCTTGTCTCTGAAACAAAGGGAGATTTTAATAATTGTTTTGCTTCCTAGAAATTATGAAAGTCTATTTGTCTTGCCCATTTCATTACTGTGAGAGTAGCAGGGAATTTCAAACTGACCTTGCACCCTTGATTTTGCAGTATATGTAGAAATGGCACCATTGTTTCATTAATAATCAATGGAGCACTATAGTCCAGGCTAAGCTTTACTGGATGACCAGCAGTTTGTAGCTGGGAATCCCATTCTCTAGCCATTTTTAGAATATCTTCATGATTGCTGTAATCTGGACATTTGAAAATAAAATGTCTAGGCTAATTTGTGTTCCTCACCTTATGGTTTATCCAAGGTACTCGTTCTATTACCGGATGATAGGAGAATCCCAGCAGTGCCCAGAGTTCATTCTTTATGAACTGCAGAAGGTTATCTCCTTCAACTACTTCTGGTAACCCAATAATTCTAACATTATTATGCCTAGTATGATTTTCTAAATCATCAATTTTCAGTGCTAGGTGATCCTTGTTTCCTGTAGCTGCTGCTGCTGGCGCAAATCTACTCCTAAAATGGGTTGCTGGTCTGTGAGCAAGGTGTTCTGCTGGGCTTCAACTGATTCAGTATTTACTAATTTTTGCTTTATGAGGTGGGCAGCTGTAGTAAGTTTTATTTGTTGGACATCAATTACAGTCTATTTCAGCAACACTGTAAGAGAATCCAAAGAAGCCCTAATAGCTCTCAGTTCAATTGTGACCACATTGCTATCTTCCACCATGACCAAGGCCCAAATGAGTGCTAGACTCAGTTGCTGCTGTCAGTTTTATTTCATACTATTTCCCTTCACAGTAGAAAACATAGCATCACCACACTAACTTGTGCTACTTAGCAACAACAATTGATTTTAGGAAGGCTAGGATATGTGTATAAAAATTTCTTAAAAGGAATGCAAGGAACAAGTCACAAATTCAAGCTTCCTCTTCCATGTGCTATTCCAAGCATGCTCCCTGCTTCTTATGTGTTTTGGGACATGGATGTCAAGGGGATTGAGAGGAGAATCTTGGCATTCATGTCAAAAATACATAATAACAGGTATGATGGGAGAACTGATCATAATTCTTTGTAGTGCATGGAGCTTTATCTGCTCTGTGTAAAAGGAGAAGGTGTAGAAACGCAAAGTGTTTTACCAGCTTTGAAAGTCAATAAAGCACTTAGCAGTGCTGCCATCAAACAGACAGCACTATACCTGTGTCAACCTCATTGTTTAAGAACTGACTGGGGGGAGCAAATGGCTGCCAACTGAGGAAATGATTCCTTTGAGCTGGGAAACAGGATTTGAATTGTCCAGACACAGTAAGGCCTTGCTAATTTTAATACTATCATCTATTATTGATCAACTGTAATGCTTAGTCATTTACCAGAAAAATAAAAAAATAAATATGAGGGACAGGGCAAAAATATGATACAAACTCGGGGCCCTTCAGAGGCATGGATAGCAAGCAGACATTGATCTGATTTACCTTATGCTGATATCCTTTGCTGCCCAGCACTGTGTGCTTTTAGCCAATAGCACAATACCCAACCATAACAGTGCTTAAGGGGATGCTTCACATCGATTGTTCAGTGCTCATGCTAGGGAAGCACCTAACAGCTTATCTTTCTCCTAATACCAGAGCATAATCAGGGTGTGCTATGCACTACATCTTTGTTAAGCACCTTTCTTACATCAGAAAAGTGGAAGACTGAAATGCCTAGCAGGTTTTAAAGCCATAAAGCCATTCATTCCTCAGAGGGACAATTCACTTCTGCTGTCTGTCTGTAAGCGTTTTATGGATTTCAAAACAGTAACACATTTTACAAAAAAAAATGTAGGAGTTTTAAATGTTTTACAACTTAACTTTCCAGCTTGGTGCCTGCATTGAGCATTTATATTCAGTTACAGGTTTGGACTTTGAACACTTCTATCTGTTTATTTTTGTCTTCCATTCTAATAAGAGGAGATAGAATGGTGGGTAAAAAACACCCAAGCCTAAATTTTATAGTATGTAATTCTTCCCCTAGTAGATAAATGTCAATGCACTATAAAGAATAACAATCTGGTCTGTCTGATCATAACTTGTTACCTGCTTCACACTGCTCTTGAGGTGAATTTATGACTTCCCTGTCCCAAACACATAATATAGTTATGATCAGAGACCTGATCATAATCCTTTATGTCATGCTTTGACCCTCATTATGGACTAAATATATCAAACACTTTTCTTTAAAATACACAGGCCATGCATGGTTAATGGCAAAAGCTGATAATATTTACAGTTATACCTTAAAAAAATCCTTGTACAAGTCTAATCTAAAAGTTTCTGACATGAAACATGAGATCTGAGCTTTTAATAATTTAATTTCATGGTATTATTTTTACACCATGCTTTTCATGGAATAAGCTCTGCTACGATTTTCTATACAACTGTATCTCAGAATGGTAGGTACCAGGATTACTATAAGACAGAGACTGTCTTTGCAGTCAGGTGCTATTAGGGTCTATATTAAATCACTGAATGCTTAAAAAAGCGAATGGTGATTAATCAAACCTATGTAAGTGAAAGCTTACAATGCTGAACTGTCAGAACAGTGATTTTTTTCCAAGGGAAAAAAATTGCTGTTCCAACAAATACAAAACAAAACACTTTAAACATTACATTAAGTGGGGGGCTTCGCACCCCACACCCCCCGATGTGGGGGGCTGCACACCCCACAACCCCCCTACTTAAATATACCAACTCCGAGACCACACTACAGGGAAAGAATTTGCTTAAAAGCCGCTTCAATATTTTGCCATTGCTGTCTTTTAAGTTCGACCAAGACGCATTCGAAAAAATGCCTCTTCGGTCTTCTAATAGGAACCCTGCTGATATAGTGAAAATCCCAACTGATATAGTCCAGTAACGAATAACAGTGACACACATACTATCAAACCTTTTTTGGAAACAATATTGGAAACAGCTTATTTAGTTTGATATCCTCATGACAACTGTTTTGGCAAACTTCCTTAGCTTACTTTGATTGTTCCTCTAAATATCACAATGCTTTGTGCAAGGGCAGAATTACGAACACGTTTCTATTTTCACAGCCTATTTTATTTAATGTAACAATGCGTTGTGCTTTATGGCTTTTCAGTGTTTACTGAAATGCGATTATATCAAGTATTCTATGGTAGGATCATTTAAAGGACAGCAAATAAGATAAAATAATTGAGAATTAAGATGGCATAAATGAAATTCTGCAGAAAATGAAAACAATACAGAAATTGCTTGTCACAGGACTCTAACTTTTCTACTCCATTTTATTATGAGCTGAAACTGAAGAAAACATTTGAAAATACAATACTCTCATAGAATGAATATTAAACATTTATTCAGCATGATAATGATTCATATTTTATTAATACTAATGTAAAAGGTATCATGATAGCTATACAAAATGTAAAGTGAAGCTACTTAAATGAAAACTATTCCATTTCAGAACAATTTAATACACAAGGCATGTTCCTTTAAATTACGCAGAACATTTTTTTTCTGCCTCAATATGTGAAAAGCGGGCTCAAAAATGAAAAAAAAATATTTTAATAAAATATAAACAAGATGCCCTTCAGTGCTGTATTACTAATACTTCTCTTCCTTTTAGCAGCTTAATTATTAAAATATCTTTCTCTGAATGATGCAGATAAAATGCTTGCAGATTAATGCATCCATATGGTCAGTTTATGCAATAAGCAGATGCATGGTTAGCAGTAATGCATTTTAAGATGCATGCTTTCATGGCATATCTACTGAATGAAAAATACTGTTTTAATGAAAGTAAGAATATTAATAGTAACACAGAAAAAAGAAAAGAAAATGTGCAAGAGGCACAAATCAAAATAAATTAGTTGAAACTGTGCTGCATGGTCCCTCATTGTTTTAAATTATCTTATTGTAATAGTAAGCTTGATAGACCTATTTTACTTGTTTAGAAAATAATAGTTATAAAAAAATGAAGAAATACTGTAGCATTATCAAAGTCATGCAATAACAGAGTACATCTCTTAAAGTCATTAAAAATAAAATCTGATATACAGTATAAACCACTCAGCAACAGCATTTTTTCAGCTCTGTGAAGTTTTCTTTCTTACTGAATACGCAGCAGAGTTATTAGTTGTCTATGCCAGGGTCTCTAGACAGCCACCATTATTTACTCTTCATATTGTTTCTTCTTAATTTATGTGTTTAGTTTATTATTTGCTGACCTTGATAGTCCCACTAGGGACATACCTGTTTTCACAGGAGACATATTGTGCTATTTATGTGAATACAGTTGGGATTTGACTACGACATTGCAAATTCTCCATATATAAATATGTAAAGTCTAGCAGTTTTGCAAGGAGGATTAGGCTATGAGCTGGTAACAGGTTTCATTGTGCATTCCAGAGTTTGATTTCTGTATTCTCCATTTGCCTGCTGTGTTATTATGAATGACTTGCTTAACCGGCTTTTGCATAGCAAGATTACCAGGTTAATAAATGCCTAAAATATTTATAATAAATAAAAAAAATACTCTTATCAGTATGTACCATGACAGCATTTATATCAAGCTGCTCTAACAGTAGCACAGGCAGATAAAACATTGGCTTGACATTTCAGCTGAAGTGTAGTACCTTAGGAGAACAGCACCACCCATGTTGCTCTGCCAGTAATGACGCATAAATCCAAGCACCTGCTGTGGAGATACAATCCACACCCTTATGATCCTCCAAGCTTTGAAAGTGAGTGTGCAACATTTTGGGATACTGACAGTGTGTAAAACTACTATAGTGCTGGGCCTAAATTATAATATATTAACATGATTAAATGGAAAGACCTTAGTACTGATAATAAACTGGCATGTAATACCATAATAGGGTGCTCCTAAGGGGCCTTCCAGATCCTTCATTAAAGTTCAGTTTTGTACTTGATAGGACAGTGAGGAGTGCAGTATGGCAAATATTTACTCAACTAAAAGAATGATATAGTAGCCATCATATATTTATGGACAGTTTTAGCCAGTACAGGGAATCAGATGACCTGGGATTGCTCATAAGCCTGGACTATTGGAAGACCATTTTTCATGGCAACTAATAAGTCCCCATGATGTTATTCTTTCCCAAGGTGATAAGGCCTGGAGATTTAGGCATAACTCTTACAGCTCCGTTTTATGGCTAGGAAGCTGCTGCAGTCTGCCATAATGATTGGGGGGCGAAAAATGAGGGGCCTTCCAGGACAGTCACAATCATAGGAATAAAAAAGTTATAAAATAAGTGCAAAACCTTCTTTCCCATTATTTCAGCTTCCTAACACAATAACATATCTGAGTCATTCAAACTGGTCCTGTGAGTCAGCACCTACTGACACTGGTAAAGACCACATTCCCTCTAATGGGAAGGTCCTGTCCTGGGGAGCACATGAGTGCATTTTGATAGCATATCTAGGAAAGACAAAGGGCCCTGAGTAATCATATCTAAAATACAGGCAATCTTGTATCACAAGGGCTATATAAAGAAACCTGATACTAGAGGCTTGAACTTAATTAAGGCTAATAGGTTCACAGTTTCATAGGACAATACTAGGCTATTGGCTCCGAGGCCCTTATAAACCCAGCCAAGAATTTCACCCATGTTCCCACAAAGTCAGCACCTGTATCCCCTGTTCAACAGGGACACAAGTGGGAACTCAGGGGTGTATTTTCTGTTTCCCATACAATCGTCCAGATTCCTCTTAAAGAGGGCTAGTGAGATACGCTGCTTGACATGGAGAAGGAGTCTATTCCATAGATGGGGAGTATTTGAGACACAAATCTATCCTGTTCTATTGATGTCACAGACTAGTATGAGGCCTTGCGTGTGGGTTGTGTCAATGCAGTTTGACTTACGGATATGCAGCAACTCCATCAAGGCTGGATCTGAGATGGCATTGTATGCCAGACACAGGTCACCTCTAAGCAGTCTGCATGAGACTGAGTAGAGGGACAGGACTTTTAGCCTATCTATATAGGATGGGTGCTTGTGACCCTGCATTTTTCTGGTCAGGAACCTCTGTGGTCTCTTCAGCTGCTGCATGTGCTTGCCAAGGTACATGCTGAAGGGGACATTATACTCGATAATGGGTCTGATAAGGGAGGAGTACAGGGATGTTATGACCTCCTTGTTCCTGGATGAAATACCCTTACTTATGAAGTGGACCATGTAGAAAGCCTTCTGTACAATGGAGGCAACATGGTGGTCAAAAGTCAGGCTGCTATCATCCTGGGTGCCCAAGTACCTTACGACTGATTGCGTGCTTAGTACATTATTATTAATGTGATAATTAGTGAGGATGCCATTTTCCCCAAAGGGGATAATGATGCATTTCTTGGCATTCACTTTGAGGCCATGCTTCTGGCACCAGTCTTTAGTTTGTGTAAGGCCCTCTTGGAGGATGTTCACATCACTAGGGGAATTTAAGACAGCACCCAGCTTGCAGTCATCTGCAAACTTGGTCAGCCACAGACCACTGGTTTTGGCTTGCACCTCAGAAAAGTATATCTCAAACAGTAGAGGCACCAAGACCGATCTTTGGGGTACACTGCTCATTACGGGTCTACTACTAGAGGTGGCTTCCTCTACTTTGAGTGGGTTCTATCAGTGAGTCAAGTTAGCTTTCCATCTGGTAACATACGGGTCGATGCCTAGCTGGGAGAGTTTATCTATTAGCCCCGAGTGGGGAATAGTGTCAAAGGTTTTGGCTAGGTCAAGGTAGGCAGTGCGCACCGTCTTCCCCTCATCCATGGCTTTGGTGACCATTTCGAAGAAGTCAGCAAGGTTTAACAGACATGATCATCCTATGACAAAACCAAACTGTGTAAGGTAAAGCGTTTGGAGATTGACAATGTCTTGTTTATAAGTTCCATGATAATACATTCCACAGCCTTGCAGATCAGGCTAGTTACGCTGATGGGCATATAATTGCCTGGGTTGGTGGATGCTCCACCTTTTTGTAGAGGGATGAAACTGGCTGTCACTCCATTCAGCTGGGATGAAGTTACTGCTCAGGCTTTGATCAAATAATGTGCCTAATGGTACTGAGAGCTCTTGCCTGAGTTCATGTAGGACACAGCCAGGGATGTTGTCGCTTCCCATGGAGGCTGTACATTTTGCATTTAGAGGGCATTAAAAACCTGCTCCCTGGTGATGAGGGGAGGGGGACGGGTGCTGGGGATGTCCTGGTTTACTGATGAGGGGACAGGGGGTGAAATTTTCCCTAAACCTATCTGCCAGCAGGTTGGCTATATCTACAGCATTTGTGTATGTGATGTTCTTTTCCACCAGTTCAGAGCAGAATTGGCTGTTACCTTTGAGAATGTGGACATATGTGAAGAAGATCTTTTGATTGTCCTTAATGGCTGTGGCCAATTTGGACTCGAAGATAGCCTTAGAGGATTTCACGTGACCTTATTTGCTTGTTCAGACAAAAGAGAGATTGCTTCCAACTTGGCACCTGCTCGTTCTTGGCCCTAGAAAGCAATTTTTTTTCCTTTTATTATAGTTTGTTTTTTACTACTGTCCACCAAACAAGTTTACTCTTCCTTGAGAAAGATGATTTGATTCTGTTAGGTATTGCTGAGTCCATGCAGCTGTGTCGGTGCTCATATAATTGTTTGGTGTAGACTTGGACGTTAGTGCTAGTTTCAACTGAAGGGATGGTTGCTGCAAAACTGGTTACACCTGCTCTCAGGAGGTTGTAGTCAGCTTTGGAAAAGTTTTTTGTTTGACCCTGGCGGGGGGGTCAAAACTGATCACTTTATGGTCGGAACTTACCAAGGATGATGACACTGTAAGGATGCAACACTGGCTACTCATGTTGATTAGTACCAAGTCCAGGATTATTTCATCTGTCATGGGGTGTCAACCAGCGGATCCAATGCATTGGCATTGATGAAGTCGAGGAATCTTTGGGCATTCATGTTTGGGCTAGAACAGGTTATCCACTCTATGGCTGGGTAGTTAAAGTTGCCTAGAATCAGGGTAGAGGGTTGAATCTTGATGGATTCAAATAAGTCCAGATAGGTAGCGTGGGTGTCCTGAGTCATGGTTGGGGGTCTGTAGCTAGCTATGATTTGAATTGGTGTTTTGTCAACAGTTAACTGTACCTGTAGTGTCTCCTGTCAGTCACAATGTTTGACCTGCATGAAGATGTGCATGTCTTTGATAAATATTGAAACTACACCTCCTTTGGCTTTGTATCCCTCTGTTTGGGATATGAAAATATGGTAGGATGAGTAACCAGCTAAGGCAGGGGTGCTCTCTGCAGCTTTGAGCCAAGTTTCAGTGATTGCACAAATGTCAGCATCTTCCAGGGTGCGAAATGTTTGCAATGAGTACAGTTTCATGTTAAGACTCCTTGCATTTAGCAGCATGACCTTTAAATTTCATTTAGAAGAATTTTTCACATTGGTAATTTTTCCCTCATGACTTTGCCTAAAAATGGCACTATGGGATAGGCAAGAGCCTTTGCCAGAAGCCTGAAGCCCAGGGAAGACAGATAAATGTCATCTCTGGCAAAGCATGGTGGTCTGTCAATCATGTCCTCCCAGGCTGTCAGGTACTTGATACACTTGGAATGACAACAGAAACTAAGTCAATTGTTAAAGTCAATAATTTTCTGTTTGCATTGAGGCATCATTCTGGGTGATGGTAGGATGGTACGTAAGGCAAGGGACATACCTACCTGGGACACATACTCAGTAATTGAAATCAATCGTTTTTTTTTGTCTGTATTGTGGCATCCTAGGTGAAGATAGAATGCTGCTTAGGGCTAGGGACATACCTGCCTGGGACACACAATCTGACAATTCAGTCATGTCTCTCTTCATATAGTCCAGAGAGGTACATCTCAAGTTATTCACACCAACATGGACTATGACAGAGTCATAACAGTACCTATCATTGAGAGACTTGAGTGTGTGCGTGATATGGTGGATTCTAGCACCTGACAAGCAACTTACAGTGATTTTCTCCTTGTCTAGCCTGGTAAGGGGCACATCTGTGTATCTCACAATAGAGTCTCCTATGACTAGTATGTTGGGTTTGTGGCTGGGCCTTAGAGGCTGTGAGACACAGTTGTGTGTACTATATGTTGTGTTTGGTGCTGTGGGTTATGATGTGCATGTGTGTTTTTGCCTTGGAAGTCTCTTTTGTTTAGGTATGTTTTTGTTGAGAACCTCTGCATATGTGGAAGTGTGTTGTATAGGTGTGGCCAGTGTTAAAAGTGTGATGTTTGTGGTGTTTGAGCAGAAAACCTTCTTAGTGCCAGATGTACTGGCTTGTGATTTAGATAGCAAGGACTCAAGGTTCTTAATGTAATTCCATCTCTCACATACTGGGTTTCTTTCTCCCTGCACTCTTTGCTGGCAACAGGTCCCTGACTTCCACTTATAAATTTAAAAAAGTTGCTAGAATAATAGGATTTATGTTGGCCAGCATTTTCTGAAGGATACGAAGTCTGAAACTCAAATGTATGTCATTATTCAATGACTTCAATCCTCAGTGACTTGTCAGAAAACCATAGATTTTGTGAGGATCAGACCAAACGTGATGCAAAACTCTGGATATTCTGTGAAAATCTAGACAGTTGAGAGGAATGGAAGGTGAATGTAAACATAACGGAATCATCTACATTGTCTTTCTGACAGCACTTGCCAAGTGCGTTATGGCTTTGAAAACTGGCCAAACACTTGGAGCTTTTTTTCCTAAAATCACTAGTACATGGAGCAGATAAAACTCCATGCACTACAAAGAATTATGATTGTGCCTCTTAATCATAGCCCTTAATTATGTGTTCTCGACATGGAGGCAAAGATTCACCTCTTGAGCCTTGCTCTCAAGGTGAATTTCTTGGCATCCATGTTCCAAACACGTAATAAGCAGATTATGATCAATGATCTGCTAGTATTCCTTCATGTTATGACTAAAAAGAGAAAATATAGCAAAGAGCTGAATTAGTATCATTTTTATTTCAGCACTAAACATTCCTATAAAAGTGTGTTTCAATGTTTTCAGTACTTTCTTCATATAAAGCTCCAACAGAGATGTACAGAAAAGGGTGAAATCTAATTGAAGCCTAGATTTTTCTACATTATTAGCAAAATTGTTTATATCGGGTCATATAACAATATAGGATTGAACCAGTACGATGATGGCGACTTTGTCAATTTTTGGAGAAAAACTACACGTTAAAAAAATGTGATGAATGTAATGAATGTAGGATGGTAAGGACAATCATTCATCAAATGTGAAAAGTATTGTCATTTTTTACTGAGGTTTAAAAATTCTAGTAGAGATCCCGAGAACAGTATTGTTATCTGATTTTGTCTTAGAAACAAAATAAATGAAATTACTACCAGAAAGACGATTTTTAGATGACAGCACTGAGATCAGCTTTAGAAAACTTTAATTAATTTTAACCAACACTTAAGAATTAATTCCTTTTGATCTCTTTAGATTGACCTTGGATATGTGACATAGTAGAAACTCTATGACATGAGTTTGCAAATTTGAATAAAAGGCAATGGCTTTTATCTCTGACATATTAACTCTGAATTAATGAGATAATGTGTGTCTCTGAGTGACAGCATTACTTTGCACTTTGGAACAGGCTTGACAGAAGACTTGCATCAAGCATACAGACACAAGTGTTTCTGCGTGTGTGCGTGTGTGCGTGTGTGTGTGTGTGTGTGTGTGTGTGTGTGTGTGTGTGTGTGTGTGTGTGTGTGTGTGTGTGTGTGTATCTCTGTCCACCTAGCTAGTTCATAACTGCTACAGCAAAACACTACAACTTCCCTATTAGTAACTTCTGCAGCACTATAGCACTGCTACTAAGCTGTTACTATCTGTTGCAGCACTATAGCACCACTACTTCCTTGTTGCTAACTTCTGCAGCACTATAGCACTACTAATTCCGTAAAAGTAACTTCTGCAGCAGTACAGCACTTCTACTGCCCTATTAGTATGTGCTGCAGCACTACATCACTACTACTTGTCTGACTGAAACTGCTGTTAGTAATTTCGGCAGAACGATTGCTATATTGTTAGCAACCGTTGTAGCACTGCATTGCTACTTCCACACAGTTAGTACTTATTTTAACTTGTTCAGACCTGCAGCATTGCTACTGCTCTGTTAGTTCCTGCTGGAACACTCACAGTATCACTATTGTTATTAATAACTGCTACAATACTGCACCATAACTACTACTCTGTTAGTAACTGCTGTATCACTCATTGCAGCGCTACTACTGTTAGCAAATGTTATTAATAACTGCAACAGCACTACAAAGCTTCCATTAATATGTTAGTAATTACTATTAGTAACTGCTTGAACACCACTGGACTACTACTGTTCTTCCAGTAACTGTTGCAGCACTATAGCATTATTACTGATCTGTTAGTAAGTATTGCAGCACTACACAACTACTACTAATCTGTTGGTAAGTGTTCCAGTACTACAGCACTAGTACTGGTCTGTTAGTAATTGTCATAGCAGTACAGCATTAATAAAATCTGTTAGCAGCACTACAACAATACTAGTGGTCTGTTCATAATTTCTGCAGCACTACAGCACTATTACTGGTCTATTTGCAGCACTATAGCACTACTACTGATCTGTTAGTAAGTGCTGAAGTACTACAACACTACAACTCATCTGTTAGTAAGTGCTATAGCACTACAGCACTATTACTGGTCTGTTATCATTAAGTGCTACAGCACTATAACACTATTATTCATCTATTAGGAAGTGCTGTAGCACTACAGCAGTACTACTGGTCTATTAGCAGTACAACAGGACTACTAGTGCTCTGCTGGTAATTCTTCCAGCACTACAACATGACTACTGGTCTTCTAGTAAGTGTTGAATCATTAGAGCACTACTACTGGTCTATTAGTAAGTGCTGCAGCACTACAGCACCACTAATGGTCTGTCAGTAAGTGTTGCAGCACTACAACACTTCTACTGGTCTGTTAGCAAGTGTTGCAGTACTATAGCATTATTACTATTCTGTTAGTAGTTGTTACAGCACAGAACTACTACCTTCTGTTAGCAGCACTATACCACTACTATTCATCCCTGAGTAAGTAGTCCAGCAAAACATCACTACTGTTAGTCTGTTAGCAGCACTATAGCATTACTACTGGTCTGTTAGTAAGTGCTGCAGCACTACAGCAGTACTGCTGGTCTATTAGGAAGTGCTGTAGCACTACAGCACTTCTACTACTGGTCTATTAGCAGCACTACAGCACTACTACTGCTACTGGTCTTTTAGTAAGTGCTGCAGCCCTATAACTCTACTGACCTGTTAGTAAGTGTTGTAACATTATAGCACTACTAACAGTTTGTTAGTAAGTGTTGCAGTACTACAGCACTGCTACTGGTGTATTAGTAAGTGTTGCAGTAATACAGCACTACTAGTGGTCTGTTAACAGCTCTACATCACTATTGCTTGTCTGGTAGTAACTGCTGCAGCACTATAACACTACTACTCATCTGTTAGTAAGTGTTGTAGCACTATAGCACTACTACTGGTCTGTTAGTAAGTGGTATAGCACTACAACACTACTACTCATCTGTAAGGAAGTGCTGTAGCACTACAGCAGTACCATTGATCTATTACCAAGTCCTACAGCACTACAACACTACTACTCTTCTGTTAGGAAGTGCTGTAGCACTGCAGCAGTACTGCTCATCTGTTACCAGCACCACAGCACTATTAGTGGTCTGTTAATAAGTGCTCCAGCACTACAGCACTACTACAGGCCTGTTAGGAAGTGCTACAGCACTACAGCACTATTACTGGTCTGTTAGTAATTTTTGCAGCACTACAACACTACTACTGGTCTGCTAGTAAGCATTGCAGCATTAGAGCACTACTACTGGTCTATTAATAAGTCCTGCAGTGCTACAGCACTACTACTGGTCTGTTAGTAAGTGTTGCAGCACTACAACATTATTACTGGTCTGTTAGTAAGTGTTGCAGCACTACAGCACTAGTACTAGTATGTTAGTAATTGTTACAGCAGTACAGCACTACTGCCATCTGTTAGCAGCACTACTGCACTACTACTTGTCTGTTAGTAAGTAGTACAGCACTACAGCACTACTACTGGTCTGTTAGTAGCACTACAGCACTACTACTGGTCTGTTAGCAGCACTACAGCACTACTACTGGTCGATTAGGAAGTGCTGCAGCATTACAGCACTATTACTAGTTTGTTAGTAAGTGTTGCAGCATTACGGCTGCTGGTGAGTACAACACTTCCTTTTGTTTAAGAACCCTGTCACCAGTGCTGTCATTTCTATTGAAAATCCCTGCAAGAATATCTCCCACAGCCTCCAGCATGACCAGCTTTATCAGGCAAGCTGAACTATACACCAAGTAATCACAAGATTCTAAACTTGTTAGTAACATGAGAAGAAAAGTTAAAACTATTTTGAATAAACAATCACACCTCCATTCTCATTTCTCATAAAAAATTACATAGAAATATAAAGAAAAGCATCATGCTATAAATCATCAACATACTTAGCTGGCTTACCATTCCAGCATTTCACCCAACTATTATTGCTGCTGCTACTACTACTAATGCTTCTACTACTTCTGCTACTACCACTACTAATGCTACTGTACTACTACTACTTACAGCTACTGCTACTTCTACTACTATTGCTGCTACTGTTGCTACTACTACTACTAATTCTACTATTACTACCTACTGTTATTACTACTATTATTCAAAAACAAACAGTCTAAAAGAGCTAAAAAATCAAAAAAAAAAAAAACAACCAGAAACACTGGTGTAGATATCCACTCTTTACTGCTGATTCTGGTACCTCGGCACACAAGCCTTGAAGGCTTGTGTAAGCCAAGGTACCAGAATCATCAATAAAACATGGATATCTACACCAGCGTTTCCGGTGCTATTACTACTACTCATGCTATTTCATGATTTCATGCACTGCTAAGACTATAACTACTACTATTGCATACCTGTAAATGGCAACTACTGTTTAAAACTACAATAAAAAGCAAGACTACAAAGCATGTTTATAGGTTAATGCTGCTGTATGTGGCAGCAACATTTACATAGTTGACCAATTGTGTAAGACAGAAACTGTTGTCAAGTTTGCTGATGAATAATGATGCTTGACAAAATAAGCACACTTATGACTGAATAAATATTTAAATTCCAGCATCACAAGATTATCTTGGAATAGTTTTTAATCTGCAGTGTCACCTACAGACAGATTCCAAAACAGAGTTTTGCTCAGTGCAGTGCACCATATGAAGACTTCTGCAAACTAAGAATGGACGCAGTTCCTAGAACAACTGAAACTTTTTTTTTTTGTGCCCAATTCTAAAACACAGTGTTTGCTTATAAAGACAATAAAATGCAACAAAATAGTATTGTCACAATACCCCAATACATTACAGCAAGCATTCAGCAGAGGCCTGATCATCAATGTAAAAATTACTAGAGATATTGCAAAATGAATCTGTTCATTTTGTGAAAAATGCATCAGTAATAAATTATACTTACAATGCACTTCAGCAGGCTGCAGTATTATAGGGAATATTATAGGATGATCTGCAAATGCATTCTAATACCTGCAACCAGTATGGCGGCAAGCTGGGCTGTAGTTAATCCAGCTCTCATCAAGATATAATAGATAGATATAGATTATAGATCTGGTGCAGCCTGTGTGTGGGAGGCATCAGTAAAAATAAGATGTGTGTCCTACCCTTGGTATACTGACCTCTGGGGCATACCAATGGAACATAGCCAATATTGTAGGGGTGTCATACAAAAAAGGTCCTGGAAGTCATGGGCAGCAAGCCAGGTGAGTTCATATAATTTCCGTCAACAGATCATGAGCGGCAAACTTCCATGGAACACTTCTATACCATAGCCAATTTCCCCCATGTCCTTGGTGTAATCAATTGCACCTATTTACCAATCAAAGCTCCTTCTGGCGATGGTGCAGAATGATATTTAACAGAAAGGGGAGGGCATAACTCAGTTGTCAGGTAGTGTGCTTGGAAGATGGCCTTGTCATCAAATGGATGGCACTCTGGTAGTGTGGATGATGCAGCCACATAGAGGAAGAGTGCCATAAGGGTATTTCTCCAAGCAGATGAGATCCCTAAGGGGCTACTACTTTGTAAGCATAACTGTAAATGGCAAATGTATTGTCTGCTCCCACACTAAGTATGATGCAACTGTGCTAATGTGCTGCCCATTTGTACAACAGATGACTATGGTTATTCACTGGAGCTCTGGTGCATGACACCACTGAGAGCCCTATCCATGACTGCTGGGAACACTTTCAGCAGAACACACACCATAACATGGGACACCACTGAGCAGTTGTTTGACATGCTGAAGTCATGATAGAGATGTCTGGACACCTGGAGGATTCACTACAGTACACACTTCAAAAGGCTGCAAAAATGGACACCATGTGTGTGCCATATTGCATAGTATAATTACATAGAAACACTGGGGTCTGCCAGCCATAGGGGTATGTTTCTACCCAAGAATCCTAGATGCCTGAATAGGAGTAAATCATAAGCTTGGTCAGGAGGACACAACAGACCAAACTTCAGGTGTGGGTGACAAAAGCTGCAGCTGTATATGCTGGCTTAGACAAGATGACAACGTCTGGCTCAGAACTTTGAGTCATGATACATCAGATATATATATATATATATATATATATATATATATATATATATATATATATATATATATATATATACATATACACACATATATGAATCAACATGTGATATGTACCCATTGTTGACAGTATACCAACACCTCACACAACAGCAGCAGTAATCCATCTGTGACTTGTACATGGGGAATCATATACACCATAGAAGTGTCTAAAATATGTCTTGCTGCATCATACACATACCATTGGCAGCAACAAGAACAAAATTTGGAAGGATGCATGTACTGAAGTACACAATTGTTAGAAAAAATGAATGTAAGTCACAAAGGAAGCGGAGTACAGCAGAAGTAAGAACAAAACTCCAAATTTAATTCCAAGAATGTGCACTTATAACATACGGATGAGCGCTTTCACCATTACAGCTTCTTCAGATCCTTGTATAAAAGTCACAGTAGACCTCCCCTTATATAAGCAGCTCAATTAATCAATTAAAACAATTTAAACAATTAAAAGCAATGCTGGAGAATTTAAAGAACTCTCCCATATATAAAGATGTTAATGTAAAGTAAGACAAAAATATATAAAACTTGCATAGTGACCTAAGAACATGTAAATAAACATTCTGATAAGTTAATATTGATAAAATACATAATCAAGAACATATACAAATAAATGATAGTTCATTTTATGTGCCTGCGTTGTCTCAGCTTAGGTTTTATAGAAGCTCTATCATTCAACCCATGCCCCCTATCAGCTTTCAAACGAATGATCCAGTCAGTCTCCTTAGATTCAGTAAGATTCATAGTATTACCACCCTCTTATTCACAATAATTATCTCTAGGACCCGAACAAGAAAGTATGATCATTGTCATTGGTGGTTATATGTTTTGCTAAGGCATTGTGTAAAGTGCCCTTTCTCATGTGGTAAATATGCTCTCTCATTCTATCCCTTAACGACCGGTTAGTTTTACCAACATAGAAACTCGGGCATTCCTGACAAGTAGCTAAATACACCACATTAGGTGTCATACAATCTGCATCTGCCTTGATGGAGAAAATGGTGTGTAAATCCGGGTGTATAAACACCTCACTGCTATCAATAAATGAACAGAAGTTGCAGTGACCACAGGGTTTAGTGTGACCAGTGTTCTTCATAATCCTATCATGTCTGGGGTGACAAAGCAATCGCTTTAGGTTGCTCTTATTCCGAAATAGGAAATTTGGTGTCTCCCCCACAATGCGTTTCAAGTCATCGTCAACCAGGAGAATATCCCAATGTTTGCTAATAATTTCCTTTAACTGATATTGATCAGAAGTATACAGAGTAGAAAATTTAATAGATCTATTTAACATATGATCTCCAACGGTTTGATCTTGGACCCTGGGTCCAAAGTATGGTGCACCTGAAGTGGTGCGTGACATGTATGCTTCCTCCATGTATGGTATAATCTCATTATCCTTGTATCCCCGGGTCAGTAATCTATTTCTCAGATTGTCTAATTCTGAGATAAATCCCTGTTCAGTGGGGTTCAATCTCGAGGCTCTAATGGCCTGTCCTTTCATTATATTCTTAAAACAAATTGTGGGTGCATACTAGACCTTAATAACAAGGAATTGCAGTAACATGCCTTGCGATAGACCCCGTATTTATCATATCATCTGTTAATCTCTCAATATATAGGTCTAAAAAATCAATTCTATGTGTGGAATAGTTCATGGTAAAAGTAAGGAATGTAGTTAAATCATTCATAATGGATAGCATTGATTCCAGCTGTTCTGATGTTCCATTCCAAAGAACAAAAAGGTCATCAACAAACCTTCTGTAGAACACCACATGTTCACAGAAAAGTGCATTCTTAAATAAAACATGTTCCTCCCAATATGCAAGGAACATGTTGGCGTAGTTTGCACATGGAGTGCCCATAGCTACGCCATCACGCTGTTTATAGATCTGGTCTTGGAACATGAATAAGTTGTTCTCCAAGACCAGTTCTAAAAATGAACTATGAGGTCTATCAATACTGCAGTGTAAGTACTGTGTGCTTTCAGATAATTTAACACATAATCAAGTCCTATATCATTAGGTATTACAGTAAATAGGGATTGAATGTCAAAAGTCACAAAAGTACAACTAGAGATTCTATCATGGTGTCCAATACATTCATACAGATCAATCAAAAATTGCTTGGAATCCTTCAAGACTGTAACATTGTCATTCAATACACATCTCAGATGTTTCTCCACAAAAACTGAAAGGTGTTCAGTTACCCATCCACGGCCAGAAACTATGGGTCTCATGGGTGGGTTCTTCATATTTTTGTGTACCTTAGGGAGACCTTGTATAATCGGTATGGTGGGTGTATAAATCATAAGGTATCCATATAGCTCCTTATTTATTAAATTACTTCTAAGAATATCATAAAGCGTGTCATGAATATATCTGACAACAGAGTGAACCTGTTCCATGGAAGTAGGTTCATAGAACCTGTCCTGTAACATGGAGGACATAGCCTCCGTATAAAATGACATATCCAATACTACAACTTTCCCACCTTTATCAGCTGGTCTAATTATAATGGTAGGATCATTCTGCAATTTCCTCAAACACTGACGTTCGAAAGCTCAAGTTATTCCGCCTCTTCTGTTTTGGGGTCCCAGTTGAGTATTATAGTAACTATACAATTCCTCCTCTGTTAACTTAAGGAATGCTTCAACTAATGGGTGGTGAGTTGGTACAAAATCACTTAAATTCTTAAAAGCAAACTTCCTGCTCTGTGCTGATTCTTTCTCAGAATCATTATAAATGAATCTAAGCATTACATTCCTACAAAAAAGTTTTAAGTCCACCATTGTATCAGTCAATTTGCTCTGGCTTTTAGGAATAAAATTCAAGCCTTTGTTTAATAAACTGGTATCATCATCTGTTAGAGTAATGTGGGACAAATTATAGATTAACGCTTGTTGTTCCACATTCTCTTTAAAGTCTGATGGGGCATAAAATCCCTGATAATTTCCTCTTCTGTCTGCCCCTGCTCATGGAGCGAGGTCTGCGAGGACCTTTCTCCATGCGCACTGGCAGAGGAAAAGTCAAATCCAAACTTGAGAGCTTGCTGGAATCAGTCAAAGTAGTAGTTTTCTTAGGTTTAACAACAGGCTCTGATCCTTCTTTTGTAGAAACAGGTCTATTCTTAACCACATGTACTTCAGGATATAAGTTGTTTCTAGTACATGTACTGGGATGTACAATATGAATAACATCCACAGAGTCCTTGCAATTGTCTGTGGTAGTCCCAGCGACAGGTGGTATTTCTTCCAAAATACATGCATCATTACTGATGGTGACCCCCCCCAGTACAAACTTGGGCAGAGTCCATCTCCACAGGAGTAATGCTGTTATGTCCATTCAATTCAACACCCACATTCATGTCATTTGTTACACTATTACTTGTAACATCGTTGATAAAATTAAAGTGTGTAGATTCCTTTACTTTCCTAGGAGGCATGGGGGTAGAAGGATCCCTATGCATCTGAGACGTTGTAGAGGAATCCTGCCCTGCTCTGGGCCATAAGAATACATTGCCCAATTTAAAATCATTAATATCCCTGGTGGCTTTGTGTTTTTTCTGCTGTAAAAGTTTTCTTTCATACGCTAGCACACAATCTAGCAAGTTCTCAAACAATGGTGCAACCACCTTATCCGAAAAGTTACTAAACAGCTCCTGCTGTTTGCGCTTAATATTGTCTGTTAACCTAACCTCCTCAGGGAGGAAAAAGTCAATTAGTAGTTGCAAATACTTGCAACTCACCTCAATGTTCAGGCGTTGCCATTTTGCGAGTAAGTCTGGATGTTCCTTGCCTTGATTTGGCATATTAAGAACCCTTAAACCTCGCGGAATAATATGTTGTTCGAGGCAGAACTGGAAGTGTATCCGCTGTGTTTGTAAGCGTTTGAGCCTCATGAAATCCTTCTCCATGCTATCCAAAACTGCATGTAGTCTTTCTGAATTCAAGGTCGGCGTCATGACATCATCGGAGGTCGGCGTAGACTCAAAAAACAGAGATGCACTGACAGTTTCTTTTAAATACTGTTGGAAGCGCGCCTGCAACGCTCCAGTCCCACGGTCTTCACTTCTCGGGACATAATCCAGTTCAAGATTTGCCATTACCCAAGAAAAGAGTCTTACTCTTGCTGGCAAGCAGAAACAATGTACTGAATAAAAAATAAAGTAAAGTAAAATCCACTGCTCAGCAAGCAAACGCTGTAGTTCCGTGAGGTAGATATAATGTAAGTCACAAAGGAAGCGGAGTACAGCAGAAGTAAGAACAAAACTCCAAATTTAATTCCAAGAATGTGCACTTATAACATACGGATGAGCGCTTTCACCATTACAGCTTCTTCAGATCCTTGTATAAAAGTCACAGTAGACCTCCTTATATAAGCAGCTCAATTAATCAATTAAAACAATTTAAACAATTAAAAGCAATGCTGGAGAATTTAAAGAACTCTCCCATATATAAAGATGTTAATGTAAAGTAAGACAAAAATATATAAAACTTGCATAGTGACCTAAGAACATGTAAATAAACATTCTGATAAGTTAATATTGATAAAATACATAATCAAGAACATATACAAATAAATGATAGTTCATTTTATGTGCCTGCGTTGTCTCAGTTTAGGTTTTATAGAAGCTCTATCATTCAACCCATGCCCCCTATCAGCTTTCAAACAAATGATCCAGTCAGTCTCCTTAGATTCAGTAAGATTCATAGTATTACCACCCCTCTTATTCACAATAATTATCTCTAGGACCCGGAACAAGAAAGTATGATCATTGTCATTGGTGGTTATATGTTTTGCTAAGGCATTGTGTAAAGTGCCCTTTCTCATGTGGTAAATATGCTCTCTCATTCTATCCCTTAACGACCGGTTAGTTTTACCAACATAGAAACTCGGGCATGCCTGACAAGTAGCTAAATACACCACATTAGGTGTCATACAGTCTGCATCTGCCTTGATGGAAAATGGTGTGTAAATCCGGGTGTATAAACACCTCACTGCTATCAATAAATGAACAGAAGTTGCAGTGACCACAGGGTTTAGTGTGACCAGTGTTCTTCATAATCCTATCATGTCTGGGGTGACAAAGCAATCGCTTTAGGTTGCTCTTATTCCGAAATAGGAAACTTGGTGTCTCCCCCACAATGCGTTTCAAGTCATCGTCAACCAGGAGAATATCCCAATGTTTGCTAATAATTTCCTTTAACTGATATTGATCAGAAGTATACAGAGTAGAAAATTTAATAGATCTATTTAACATATGATCTCCAACGGTTTGATCTTGGACCCTGGGTCCAAAGTATGGTGCACCTGAAGTGGTGCGTGACATGTATGCTTCCTCCATGTATGGTATAATCTCATTATCCTTGTATTCCTGAGTCAGTAATCTATTTCTCAGATTGTCTAATTCTGAGATAAATCCCTGTTCAGTGGGGTTCAATCTCGAGGCTCTAATGGCCTGTCCTTTCATTATATTCTTAAAAACAAATTGTGGGTGCATACTAGACCTTAATAACAAGGAATTGCAGTAACATGCCTTGCGATAGACCCCGTATTTATCATATCATCTGTTAATCTCTCAATATATAGGTCTAAAAATCAATTCTATGTGTGGAATAGTTCATGGTAAAAGTAAGGAATGTAGTTAAATCATTCATAATGGATAGCATTGATTCCAGCTGTTCTGATGTTCCATTCCAAAGAACAAAAAGGTCATCAACAAACCTTCTGTAGAACACCACATGTTCACAGAAAAGTGCATTCTTAAATAAAACATGTTCCTCCCAATATGCAAGGAACATGGTGGCGTAGCTATTTGCACATGGAGTGCCCATAGCTACGCCATCACGCATTTAAGAATGGCAAATCTTGAACTGGATTATGTCCCGAGAAGTGAAGACCGTGGGACTGGAGCGTTGCAGGCGCGCTTCCAACAGTATTTAAAAGAAACTGTCAGTGCATCTCTGTTTTTTGAGTCTACGCCGACCTCCGATGATGTCATGACGCCAACCTTGAATTCAGAAAGACTACATGCAGTTTTGGATAGCATGGAGAAGGATTTCATGAGGCTCAAACGCTTACAAACACAGCGGATACACTTCCAGTTCTGCCTCGAACAACATATTATTCCGCGAGGTTTAAGGGTTCTTAATATGCCAAATCAAGGCAAGGAACATCCAGACTTACTCGCAAAATGGCAACGCCTGAACATTGAGGTGAGTTGCAAGTATTTGCAACTACTAATTGACTTTTTCCTCCCTGAGGAGGTTAGGTTAACAGACAATATTAAGCGCAAACAGCAGGAGCTGTTTAGTAACTTTTCGGATAAGGTGGTTGCACCATTGTTTGAGAACTTGCTAGATTGTGTGCTAGCGTATGAAAGAAAACTTTTACAGCAGAAAAAACACAAAGCCACCAGGGATATTAATGATTTTAAATTGGGCAATGTATTCTTATGGCCCAGAGCAGGGCAGGATTCCTCTACAACGTCTCAGATGCATAGGGATCCTTCTACCCCATGCCTCCTAGGAAAGTAAAGGAATCTACACACTTTAATTTTATCAACGATGTTACAAGTAATAGTGTAACAAATGACATGAATGTGGGTGTTGAATTGAATGGACATAACAGCATTACTCCTGTGGAGATGGACTCTGCCCAAGTTTGTACTGGGGGGGGTCACCATCAGTAATGATGCATGTATTTTGGAAGAAATACCACCTGTCGCTGGGACTACCACAGACAATTGCAAGGACTCTGTGGATGTTATTCATATTGTACATCCCAGTACATGTACTAGAAACAACTTATATCCTGAAGTACATGTGGTTAAGAATAGACCTGTTTCTACAAAAGAAGGATCAGAGCCTGTTGTTAAACCTAAGAAAACTACTACTTTGACTGATTCCAGCAAGCTCTCAAGTTTGGATTTGACTTTTCCTCTGCCAGTGCGCATGGAGAAAGGACCTGCAGACCTCGCTCCATGAGCAGGGGCAGACAGAAGAGGAAAGTATCAGCGGATTTTATGCCCCATCAGACTTTAAAGAGAATGTGGAACAACAAGCGTTAATCTATAATTTGTCCCACATTACTCTAACAGATGATGATACCAGTTTATTAAACAAAGGTTTGAATTTTATTCCTAAAAGCCAGAGCAAATTGACTGATACAATGGTGGACTTAAAACTTTTTTGTAGGAATGTAATGCTTAGATTCATTTATAATGATTCTGAGAAAGAATCAGCACAGAGCAGGAAGTTTGCTTTTAAGAATTTAAGTGATTTTGTACCAACTCACCACCCATTAGTTGAAGCATTCCTTAAGTTAACAGAGGAGGAATTGTATAGTTACTATAATACTCAACTGGGACCCCAAAAACAGAAGAGGCGGAATAAGTTGAGCTGGAACGTCAGTGTTTGAGGAAATTGCAGAATGATCCTACCATTATAATTAGACCAGCTGATAAAGGTGGGAAAGTTGTAGTATTGGATATGTCATTTTATCACGGAGGCTATGTCCTCCATGTTACAGGACAGGTTCTATGAACCTACTTCCATGGAACAGGTTCACTCTGTTGTCAGATATATTCATGACACGCTTTATGATATTCTTAGAAGTAATTTAATAAATAAGGAGCTATATGGATACCTTATGATTTATACACCCACCATACCGATTATACAAGGTCTCCCCAAGGTACACAAAAATATGAAGAACCCACCCATGAGACCCATAGTTTCTGGCCGTGGATGGGTAACTGAACACCTTTCAGTTTTTGTGGAGAAACATCTGAGATGTGTATTGAATGACAATGTTACAGTCTTGAAGGATTCCAAGCAATTTTTGATTGATCTGTATGAATGTATTGGACACCATGATAGAATCTCTAGTTGTACTTTTGTGACTTTTGACATTCAATCCCTATTTACTGTAATACCTAATGATATAGGACTTGATTATGTGTTAAATTATCTGAAAGCACACAGTACTTACACTGCAGTATTGATAGACCTCATAGTTCATTGATTAGAACTGGTCTTGGAGAACAACTTATTCATGTTCCAAGACCAGATCTATAACAGCGTGATGGCGTAGCTATGGGCACTCCATGTGCAAATAGTTACGCCAACATGTTCCTTGCATATTGGGAGGAACATGTTTTATTTAAGAATGCACTTTTCTGTGAACATGTGGTGTTCTACAGAAGGTTTGTTGATGACCTTTTGTTCTTTGGAATGGAACATCAGAACAGCTGGAATCAATGCTATCCATTATGAATGATTTAACTACATTCCTTACTTTTACCATGAACTATTCCACACATAGAATTGATTTTTTTAGACCTATATATTGAGAGATTAACAGATGATATGATAAATACGGGGGTCTATCGCAAGGCATGTTACTGCAATTCCTTGTTATTAAGGTCTAGTATGCACCCACAATTTGTTTTAAGAATATAATGAAAGGACAGGCCATTAGAGCCTCGAGATTGAACCCCACTGAACAGGGATTTATCTCAGAATTAGACAATCTGAGAAATAGATTACTGACCCGGGATACAAGGATAATGAGATTATACCATACATGGAGGAAGCATACATGTCACGCACCACTTCAGGTGCACCATACTTTGGACCCAGGGTCCAAGATCAAACCGTTGGAGATCATATGTTAAATAGATCTATTAAATTTTCTACTCTGTATACTTCTGATCAATATCAGTTAAAGGAAATTATTAGCAAACATTGGGATATTCTCCTGGTTGACGATGACTTGAAACGCATTGTGGGGAGACACCAAGTTTCCTATTTCGGAATAAGAGCAACCTAAAGCGATTGCTTTGTCACCCCAGACATGATAGGATTATGAAGAACACTGGTCACACTAAACCCTGTGGTCACTGCAACTTCTGTTCATTTATTGATAGCAGTGAGGTGTTTATACACCGGATTTACACACCATTTTCTCCATCAAGGCAGATGCAGATTGTATGACACCTAATGTGGTGTATTTAGCTACTTGTCAGGCATGCCCGAGTTTCTATGTTGGTAAAACTAACCGGTCGTTAAGGGATAGAATGAGAGAGCATATTTACCACATGAGAAAGGGCACTTTACACAATGCCTTAGCAAAACATATAACCACCAATGACAATGATCATACTTTCTTGTTCCGGGTCCTAGAGATAATTATTGTGAATAAGAGGGGTGGTAATACTATGAATCTTACTGAATCTAAGGAGACTGACTGGATCATTCGTTTGAAAGCTGATAGGGGGCATGGGTTGAATGATAGAGCTTCTATAAAACCTAAGCTGAGACAACGCAGGCACATAAAATGAACTATCATTTATTTGTATATGTTCTTGATTATGTATTTTATCAATATTAACTTATCAGAATGTTTATTTACATGTTCTTAGGTCACTATGCAAGTTTTATATATTTTTGTCTTACTTTACATTAACATGTTTATATATGGGAGAGTTCTTTAAATTCTCCAGCATTGCTTTTAATTGTTTAAATTGTTTTAATTGATTAATTGAGCTGCTTATATAAGGGGAGGTCTACTGTGACTTTTATACAAGGATCTGAAGAAGCTGTAATGGTGAAAGCGCTCATCCGTATGTTATAAGTGCACATTCTTGGAATTAAATTTGGAGTTTTGTTCTTACTTCTGCTGTACTCCGCTTCCTTTGTGACTTACATTATATCTACCTCACGGAACTACAGCGTTTGCTTGCTGAGCAGTGGATTTTACTTTACTTTATTTTTTATTCAGAAAAAATGAATGTTGTAAAGGTAAAGCAACTGCTGCAAGCATTCTTGTATGTGTATGTCCTGCATATGGTCAATGCCAGTATAACACATAATGCCAAGATGTATTCATTGCATAAATGGATTGTAGTGTGTATATGTGGCACATTGTGGGTAAGAGCTTGGCTGCTAGGATGTAGGTAGAGGGGAAGTAGCAGACCAGAACAGGAGGATAAAGGTGCAAAATTGAAACTCCCTCACATAACAAATCACCAGCATGGTGTGAATGAATTGATACCAGACTGCAGGATGTCCACTGTGGCAAGGCAAAATCAGAAATGTGCAAACATCATGCTAGCCAAGTGCCATGCAGGGTACAACAGTGACGGGGGTGCACACACACATGCACAAACACACACACACACACACACACACACACACACACACACACACACACACACACACGCACACCATCCAAGTCAGGAGTTCCTTGGGCCTAAAGGCTAGTGTAAAATTCCCTGCCACTGAGACACCTGTACAACAGTTGATAGTACACTTGTAACTATAACTGCAGTATCAAAAAGCAATGTAAAGTAAAACTTTGAGGAAGAACATACAAGCTAGGATTACCAAGGTACTATGTACATTGTGAAATGTATGAAAGCACAAATAGATCCTGTCTGTATTCATGCTGTGTCATATGTAAATGGGACTGTTAATTGCATAAGCATATGCTGTAAAACTGCAGAATGCATGTGTTATGCTGATGTGAAGTTTGCTTATTATCAGTATCTACAGAAAAACATGCCACGATAAACACAGGTATGTTTTTTAAAGAATATCTGTGCAACCATACATAATATCAAATATCATAATATTATAAATGCATGTTATG
Organism: Protopterus annectens; assembly: GCF_019279795.1. Classification (NCBI taxonomy): domain Eukaryota; kingdom Metazoa; phylum Chordata; order Ceratodontiformes; family Protopteridae; genus Protopterus; species Protopterus annectens. The sequence goes on from NC_056728.1 coordinate 1,111,321,555, forward strand.
TGTAGAGAAATGCAATTGCAGTAGAGTGTTAAACATTGTAGTCATAAAATCATGTATACCACAATATGATATCATAAAATCATGTGTACCACAATATGATACGTGCCTTATATTGCACATGAAAGCTTGTCATGTGAAGATAAATGTATTCAACACTTTAAATGCAGTGACATGCTTTATATAAAATAACACAAAAGTAATATTCCTGTAGCACTAGACTTGTTAAGGGCCACTAACATGCACAATGTGTCATCATTGTCATAGGTTCAGAATGACATAACAACAACACACATTGTGATACCGCCTATGGTTAAAATAATGTAGATGAGGTTGCCCATGCTGATGACTCATGCAATGCGGCCTTGGCTGCCCTACTAGGTGAGTAAACCTCAACCCATGGTGCTTACTTCAGACCAAGTGGTGGTATCCTGTGTGGGTTGGACACACCAGGGGTAACTACAAAGGCATGTGGTATATGATATGATGTATCAGTTGTGATCTTTGCATGATGACCCATAACAGTTGTACATGCCCGTTGTACAGGCACTCTGGATGGATGAGCACCATGGGTGGGGCACGCAAGAGTAGGCCACCATTACTACATGGTAGCATACTGATCATACAGGACTGGCCAGGCCACATATGGCCTGGGTACTATTGCACCACTTCTCAAGAACATATGAGACATTCTTTTATATAAATGTATGTTTGCCTATGTCATAAGTAAGAATTCAATAAATGTGTTAAAAAAGGACACTGAGACAAGCTGCTTTATTGAGCAAGCAACTAATGCCATGCTCTCTTGATGTGCCACACTGTATTGATGGTCAGCCAGTGCTGCCATGACCTTGCTATGCCTGCACTCCTGGTTCTTATGCAACACTTGGATGTGGTGTGCTATACTGTCATTTGCATGAGCAAATATACTCAGCTCTGTGCCATGATGGTAGTGTGACTGATTGTGTGCTTGTAGTAACAGGTGTACACCTTTGGGTATATATCCATGTACTGCTGCCACCAGGACACATAATGTCCCTTATACATCAATTGCTAATCATGTAGCTGTCTCACCACCACTGTCTGAAGCACATAAGGACCGTTCCAAAGTTCATCTCCTTGACCACTAGCAACAGATTGTCCGGGTTTACTGTCTTCCATTTTGGAGGAAATAGCTTGAGCTGCAGGACTGGTGCCAGTGGGCCTGGACAAACTAAACACAAGTGTGGTGTCCTGTGTGCCATTGGCTCTACTACATCTCTGTACCACATCACATCCTCTGCCAGGATCAGTGGGCAAGTTTGGGGAGGCAGCAGGAAGTGGATGAGATGTATACACAGAGACAAAAATACAAGTACTCATTACACATATTCATATGCAAAGATGCAGTAAAAATACTTTACACAAGATACAATACTGTATTCAATAGCAATGAAATCCTTCACATACCTGTTCCTTGTGGCTGTGGCTATGCAGAATTTGTGATGGCTCTGTAACACAGAATGTGAAATCATGAAGTCAACACAGGAACTATAGCAGTGTAATGAGATGACAGATAGGAGAAAACTTACCTGGCACATCTGGTGTGTCGAGCTCTGGAAGACATAACATGCAACTGCTGTGAGAGTGTAAGACATGACCTCTAAAGTATAAAATATTAGATAGAGAAATAACATACTATGGGGTCTAGGTATGGTAAGATCAGTACAACCACTTGGAATATGTTGAGCTCTGGAAGACATAACATGCAACTGCTGTGAGAGTGTAATGCATGACCTCTAAAGTGTAAAATATTAGCTAGTGAATAAATAACATACTATGGGGTCTAGGTATGGTAAGATCAGTACAACCACCTGGAATATGTTGACTGCCACAGAGATGGTGGTATGATGCTTGAAACAACTGTGTGTCTGTTGGTGAGAGGAATTGTAGGTCCCCCCATGTGGTTGTTGTTTATAGTGGCTGACATAGTTAGCGATGTTATGGATCATGTTGCTGTAGAGATGATGACATTCTCTAATGATTAATGGATATACCCCCTGCCCACCTTATTTGTGTGTGTTAACCGTGACCCTCCACATTATGCTACTAAAAACTCTCTCTGTCATTATTACTAACAAGATGACACTTGATCTTGGTTTTGTAGTTGTGGTTTACTGATGCAGGTTATTTTTTTTAATGGGAAATAAGTTTTCAGTGTTTTGTGATTCACTCATCAATCTTTCATTGTTTTGTGATTTTCTCTTTTCTGTTCTACAATTTGTTATTTTCTCTTTTGAATTTTCTACCTTTCAGGATTGCATTTAGTAATAAAAAAAATGGAAGGCACATTCGGTGTTATTTTTCATTGAGGTTTTTGTTTGATACTTAATTTTTAAGTGCAGGTTCATAGTCTTACTGTGTTTAGGGCTACCTTATCAATTTTATATGTGTATGCAAATGCTATGCAGGTAGTGTACTATGTAGGTAGTGTACTATGCAGTACTTCTCTCTATTTACCTGTTATGGCTTGGCAGTCAGTTGTCTCTTTGCCAAATTGGGTAGAGTTCATATTGCTGTACCACAGCTTCTTGTTGTACATAATGGGTTCTACATTGCATCTTGTGCAGACTTAAATGGATTTTAATTCAGTGTGATGATGTGTGGGTTGTACACTCAGAGCAGATACATCACTTGTGGAGTTAATGTGTGTTATCATAGTTAGCATGCAGTATGTATATATCTGTTTTTTTTTTATTAAGCTTTGCCTTTGTTAGGAAGCAATGTGTATTTATACTGATATGTGCTATCCGCATAGGTCATACCAACAGCATACACATTCATGCACACTGTGACCTGCACATAGCACTGCTGGTACAGTTTGTCATTGGCCTATTGACGTTAACAGTTCCCACAGGTATGTAGCAATGCACCCCACAGTTGTGACTGTGATTAAAATCAGTTCTTATATAATGAGGGGTCCAAGGCTTGTAACTGGCATTTATGCTTGTCAGTGGTTTGACCAAGTGTGTGAGATTATTAAGTTATCAGCACAAAATCTTCCAGGGTTCATACACTAAATGTAGGAGCTCAGTGTAAAAACAAGTTCAAAGGAAAAAATCCAGAATGAAATTCAGATAAATCCAGGTAGTTTATTAGGTTAGCACTTTCATGGACATCACATCCTCTTCATCAGACCTTACAATAAATTCTAACTTCATAGTATGCTCTTATATAAGGCATTCTGAACATTCCTAATTGAATAAATGTTCCACCCATTCTTCTAAAAGTTGTCATGTCAAATAAATCTATATAAAGGCAATTAGTCTCTACATATAGCTATGAAATACATTTAAAAAAATAATGCATTCAATTATATACAAATTATACAAAATCAATTACTGTGACACATATAATAAAATCAATTAATTTTTTTACTACAAAAACATTTTTTATAATTTTAAAATTGTACTATGTTCTACAGCTGTTTTACATCTGTTTTCTTCTTGTCTTGCATCCTTAACTGGACTAATGTCTATATTTAAATGCTATGTTTTTTAACCGTATAATGCAAATAATACTTAATGTGGAGCTTTTCTCCCCGGGCCTCTGCTGAAAATAGACCTGTGTCCAGTCGGACTCTACCGGTCAACAAATGTAAATAAATAAATAAATAAATAAATATAAAACAAATCATGTAAAATCAATCAAAATTTATCATAAAGATTGTGTCATAAAAATTGAGCGCCACATATATATATTACAGTTAATGACATGATACACCCAGATATTCATTACTTTATCTATCATTATTGTTGTAATGAGATATATTATAAAAAATAATAAATGATGAATAGATAAAGAATGGACAATAAATGCTGACTACCATATGCATCAATTAAATTGTGACATATTATCTATATGTAAATACATTACTTATGTATACCCCTATTTTTTAGAATGGGTTTAAGGGGTACTCTGTCATTAAGACCACTACCTCGGTCTGCTTGTAACTGTATTATCCATCGTACTTCTGATGTTTCAGTTCTATTCACATGATCACCCCCTCTCTCATTCTCATTATTTTTTTCCACTGCCTCTCACCTCTCTTGACTATATGTTTGGCTAAGGCATTATTTGTGTCTCTAGTTTTGATACATAAAAGGTGCTCCCTTATTCTAAATCTTAACTCTCTATTGGTCTTCCCAATATAGTAACTTGAGCAAACTTCACACATAGCCAAGTATATAATATGGGATGTGTGGCAGTTCGCCCTTACCTTAAAACTAAACTCTTTGCCTGTATCTGGATGTTTAAATCTACTTGATGTGTCTATCCATGCACACTGATTACATTTAGTGCATGGTATGGTGCCATAATGTTCCCCTGAGCTATCCATCTTTTTTGGACCATAGCATAAAAGTCTTTTTAGACTTTTCTGATTTTTAAAAGAAAAACTAGGTTCTTCTCCCACAACTTCTCGTATTTGGGGTTCTTGCGTTAATATGGGCCAGTACCTCTTGACTACATCTTGCACTACTTTAACATTACTAGTATAGGTAGTAGACAATGTTCATTTATAACTAATAGTATTAGCAGACTCATGGAGTCCTGCAACTCTTTGTGAGAAATATGGTTTTCCTTTTGTCTCTCTTAATGATACAGCTTCATTAACTGCTCCCTCTATATCTTTATTCGTATAACCTCTTTTCTTAAATCTGTCACTAAGCTCATTAAGTTCTTCATAAAATGTACTTTACTCTACTGTTAGTCTAGATCCCCTAAGGGCTTGCCCCTTTATTACATTTTTAAAGACATGATGTGGATGCATACTTCCGCAATGTACATAAGTGTTCCTATAACAATTTTTTCTGTATATCCGTGTCGCCCATTCACCATTTGAGTTTATTTGTACCCTAACGTCAAGAAAATCCATGGTAGTGGTGGAAAACTTTAGATCAAATTTCAAAAACTGTGTACTCTTATTTAATGCATCATGGAATTTAAGTAATTCCTGCTCGGTGCCATCCCAGAGAAAAAATAAACCATCTACATGACATTTATAAAACTTAACATGTGGCCATTCATTACATAATATATACTTTTGTTCCCAAATAGCCATGACTATATTCACATAGCTATTTGCACTGGGGGCACCCATGGCCACCCCCTCCAACTGATGGTATAACTCATGGTCATACAACATTATGTTATTATTTAAGATCACCTCCATTAATAAACATATTAACTCTATATGAGTCCTGGCATAGGTTGTTTCTTTCACTAAATATTTCCTTAACATCTCCATGCCTAAAGTATTTGGTATTGAGGTAAATAAGGAATTCACGTCCATGGTAACTAGAAAAATTTTTTGGCCTTTCATGTACTTATTCACTTTAAGATGTTGACATAAATCATCTAAAATGGCTTTGTATCACTCAGAATAGTGTTGTTATTATTAATCAGTTGTCTAAGTTGCTTTTCCACATACGTGGCTATTGATTCGGTAAGCCAGCCCCTACCCGAGACTATTGGTCTCAAGGGGGGGTTTACTGGATTCTTATGTATCTTAGGAATCCCTTGTATAATGGGTATTATGGGATGAGGTGTTACAAGATAATTATATAAATCATAACTTATCCATCTATCCATTAAACAAGCATATAGCAACTCAGTAACTTTATATTTCATTATATCCACTCTATGCATATCAATAATAGCATATACATTCCTGTCCAATAGCATAGATTTCATTTTGCTATCATAAAAATGCTTATCCATTATTACAGTTGGGCCTCCTTTATCTGCCCCTTTAATTATAATGCTTTCATCACTTTGCAATAGTTTTATTGCTTCACGTTCACCTTTAGTTAAATTATTTACTTTAGATTCTAACGTTTCATTGTTTAATTTAACATGTAAATCATTTTCACATAAATTCATGAAGACTTCTATCATGGGATGTTGCAAAGGTATAAATGTACTAGGTATTTTCAAATAATTTTTATCGTATTTACGATCATCACCAAACATTAGTTTTAATTGTACATTCCTGGAAAAAGTTTTAATGTCTATAATACTATCTGTAAGTTCTGACATTTAAGAAGAAATGAATGACAAACCTCTGTTCAAAAGGCTGATTTCATCTGGTGTCAGAGATTTAGAAGAAATGTTCCAAACTGACTGTTTTTCCATTGAGAGTATGTCCAATGCTTCTTGGTCGTTCATTTCTCCGGAGATTCTTGTCTGCCTTTGTGCTTGAAGCACCCTCTGCTCACAGATCTGCCCCTCGTTTCTGCCATTTGTATGTGCGATAATCTGATTGGTAACAACTGAAAAGATGAGTGCACAGAAGCGGTAGAGTCATTGGGTTGATCTAAATCATTAATGGAATCCCTTGCTTCAGCAGATGTTCCGTTAGCCCTTGTCGTATTAGTTGAATTGCCTTCATTTCCAGATACTACTGTCCGCGTGTTAGGCAGTACAGGTGTATTAAATGAAGAAATGACATTTTTAGGTCTCGCGCCCAACAGCTCATGTTGATTTAAAGGTGTTGTTGACTTGGGTTGAATCATCGCCACGGGTTCAGTACGTCTCTTCGCATTTAAGGTGGAATGTTCATGTTCATGATGTCTTTCCTGTGCCCTAGGCCATATAAATACGTGGCCTTCCTTAAAATACTTACGGTCTCTCTCTAATTTGCTTAATTTGTGTCTAAGCAACTTTTTTTCTGTGCAGACTCAGAGATGGATATTAATTTGTTACATACCAGGTCACCAGGATATATATCGTATAATCTACTGTGTTGCATTATAATATTGTCCATCACAGACTGCTGTTCTATTTCATTATATTCAAGTAAAAGACGCATATAGTTGAAACTTGGTTTAATATTGAACTGTTGCCATCTGCGTAATAATTCTGGTTGAGATTCCCCCTGATTTGGCATTTTAGTTATATGAAGGCCCCAGGGAATTACTTTATATTTCAAACAGGCCTCCAAATGATATCTCTCCATTTGTAGTCTTTTGATTTTATATAAATTATCTTTCAATTTATGTATGTTTCATAAAAGCAGGAAAGTCAATTGCATTACATTCATCTTCTATATCTGTTTGTATTATCACATCATGTAAAAGTGGATTTGCTTTACGTTTGGCAAATCCAATAAACTCTTGTTGTGCTAATTCAGTTTTTTTATCAAATATTACAGTACCTTCGGGGCCATTGGTATTCACTGCACCAGCTGCAATTTCTCCTTCCATAGCTCCAAGCCACAGCCACACAATAAATATTCCACACACAAAATAAATGAACGCAGCCTGGATAAAAGGTCTGATGAAGTGGATGTGATGTCCATGAAAGCGCTAACTTAATAAACTCCCTGGATTTATCTGAATTTCATTCTGGATTTTTTCCTTTGGACTTGTTTTTATGCTGAGCTCCTACATTTAGTGTATGAACCCTGGAAATTGTTGTGCTGATAACTGTTTTTCTTCTTCTTTCTGGGGTCATTTAATCCAAGCTGCATTCATTTATTTTGTGTGTAGATTATTAAGTTACTTTACTAGCTAAAGTGCATACCTTTGTTCACCTAACTTTACAGTATGTGCACATTGCTATTTAGCAGGGATCTGTCTGGATATCTGCTCTCAGATTGTACTTTTATTGTGTGTAGCAGTGTGTGCTACTGCTAATGTACTGTAAGTAGAATTACCAGACCTCATCACCTCACTTACTTATTGAATGTGGACTGACTACATCCCTAATGGCCTCCTAGAGGGTATGTGATCTCTTAGTGTTACTATACAATGTCAGCCTTGAATGTTTTGTGCATATGTGTCCTGCATTCAGATTTTCACACACTGTCTTTTTATACTGCATATATATCTGATGCATGTAGTGCCTACCTCTTAGATTTCCACTATTAGCCTTAGTGTCCATATCTGCAACACATATTTAGTGTAACTAAGTTGTAATATTTTGCATGTGGAACATCACTTCAAAGTGTAATTAGGATATCCTACTAATCACTTGGGATTCATAAAGTATCCCTTTGAGACACATACTGGTGCCTAACGCATGTGTAAACTGACTTTTATAGATTTGCACTTTCAATAAGTACCAGGTTTTGCTCAGTAAGGACATCAGTCCTCCAGTTCTGTGTTGGTCTTGTCTGACATGCCTGCATGACTTCCCTGGGTGCATTAATATACATTTATGGTTGACAGTGTTGTGGGTATTATTCAGTTACACTGCTGTACTGCATATTGATATGGTGATTTCATGTCATTTAATGCTGATTTGTTTACTATTTGTATTTTTTCACCTTCCCAGGTTTGCAACGCATGACAGCCACCCCCCGCCCCCATAAAAGGAAGATGACTGAGACGGTCTGTAGGACCACTGACTTAGGAGTCAAATCCTGAAGAGGAGGGTGCAGCCCCAGCAAAAGAGCAGCCACAACCATCACTGACTATTGTAAGAGCAGACCATTGACACTATGGCCTACTATCAGCAGACAACATGAGGGACCAGGTGTGTGAGGTTGTCACCAATGTTTTCCAGGAGCAGATGCAGGTCATGATGGTGGACTTCTTCCTCTGTATGGCATGTGTAATCCACAACCCTTTCCAAGAGATCACCATGAAGCTCAAATGTGAGTTTCAGCCCAACTAGAGAGGTGCCTGAAGACCGCAAGTCCATAAGTATAGTTTTTATGTGCCTAACATGTTAGTCTGCATGTGATAGTCACATAGATTAGGATTGCTCTTGCCATGGCACATAGTTTTGCACATTATTCCATATGACAGTTGTTCTTCCATGTGACTTCTCTGGCAGTGGGCTGCAGGCAGTTTTGTAATGGTATGCTTTGACATGTCACCATTTGATGTTTATGCCAGATGTATCCTAATGTCTGTGATGTCTGACAGTGTCAGTCAGGTATAATACCCACAGATGTCTGCTGGGCAATATGTTGCCATATGAGGACATCTCCTTTGGCATTATGTATAACAGACATGTACACTGTGCTGAGGAGCAGTATGATCATAGCTGTGTACAAACTTTCTCTATTGATTCTTGCCTGTGTTGACATTGCTGTCACATTGACAGCATATGAGTACCTGTGGAGTGTCAATGCTCTTAGGTTGTGGCATGTGTCTGCCTTTCCTCATACTGTGTTGGATGCCCTGTGTAGACATATCTCTCTTTCATGTAGTGCTCTCATACAACCATATGCACCTGCATTAATGACAGTGGTTAACATAGGAGTTTATCTTCCCCTTTATGCAGTGAGGCTCTTTTTTGGATCTCATGCATATGTTAGGGACTAATGGCACTACTGTGATAGCTATATTAATGTGTAACAGTTACAGACACACCATGAATGTACACCAGACTTTCACCCATGTGTTTGCATGCATGCCTCTTGTGTTTCCACACAGATTGCATTGTCCACAATTTACAGCATTCTGCCATGTTCCACTGTGCCACATTATAGGTGCATGTTGTCCTCACATGATTGTGTGCTTGTGTGCCCCCACATTGACCACTGTTAGTTTGCAGTACTACATTGTCTTTTCGCAGTTGTACACGTCATTATGTTTGTATACTCTTAGAGGGGTCTACACATCCAGACACTGACCACATTACATGAGTTACATTTTGTATGCTACTTCACTTATCAACACAATGTATCCTTTGAATACAGTGTCACATTGCTGCATGACTCATTCACATGTATCAAACACTTGTAGCAAATTCTCTTTTTTTTTCACTAAATATTTTTTTTATTATTTCAAATAAGATGTCTTAAACATTACATGAAATAAAGATAAATAACATATTTACAATTCTAAAACATTACTAACTTCAAACCATTATATAACTATTTACATTGGTGTCTATGCAAATAACATTGAAATTCTATATTATATAGAGTTAGAAACATAAGATGATATATCTTCTTCGATATTTTCAAGTATTTCCAGTACTTTCATCCAAGAGTAATAGTAAGAAGTAGATCTTTTAGTTCTGTTCTTCACTGTTAATATTTCCATGTGAGCAACTGTTGTTGTTAAAGTCTCAAATTCCTTGAACGTAGGCTAAGCCTCATTTTTCCAGTGTATAGTTATGATTTTACGTGAAATTGCCAATAGTGACCATAGGATTTTAGTGTCTTTTTTTGGTACACAGTTTGGAATAGGAGAGTTGAATAAAATTAAAGACTTTGTTAATTGAAAATTATCATTATAAACAGTCTGAAAAAATAATTAATGGATTTCCAGTACATATTGAGACATATACATTCATAAAAAACATGCTGCCAATCTGCTTTTATCTTGATATGGCATCTCCAACATTGATCTTCAATAGAATGCATTTTGGCTAACCTATGTGGTGTATAGAAACTTCTGTGTAGATATCTCCAAGTGAATAATTGCCAGTATTTTGATAATGTAGAAAATTTGGAAGATTTTAGAATATTACTTTTTCTTCTTCAACTGGAGGATGGTTGTTTATTAAAGTATAATAATCCCAGTATGATTTTTCATGATAGTTTTTGTTTTTTAACAATTTTATAGATATTAGACAAATAACCTGTACCCTGATAAGGCTGTTTTGTGATAAGAATAAGGTATTCAATGAGTTTTGGAGCTTCATGTCTAAGTGAAGGTTGCATTTGTTCTATTTTATTTATAAGAAAATGCCTTAGATTTTGTAAAAACAGCCAATTGTCTTTATTTATATTATAATTATAAATTATCTGTTCCTTTGTTAGAATTTTCCTTTCTCTATAAGTTGATGGCAAAAGAGTAATGTTTCTTCTTTAAGTATATTTAGTTTAGATATTTGGAATGTATCTAGAATGTTTGGTGTAAAAGCTATAGGAAAATAAGAAAAATCCAAGAATTAATATTTGGTATTTTGTTTATATATGTTCTGAACACTGAAAGTGTAGAACTTACATAGTTTGATGGCAATTTATTAATATTATTCCTTTTCCCTAAAAATAATCTTTTAACATCCATATAAGGGGTGATGGTATTACTGTTAAGTTGTCTTGTATGTGATTATAATTGATTTCTATGTAAATCTGCTAATGGGCTTGTTTCCATATAGGTGTGTATGAATTATTTAACCATAGTGTTATGTTTTTAATAACAGATGAGGTAATATATAAATCAATATCCGGTAAATTAATTCCACCATCTTCCCAATCTGGCAAATGTTTATTTAAGGCTATACGGGGTTTATTTGGGAACCATAGAAAATTTAAAATTAGTTTATTGTATCTTTGAATAATATATTTGGGAGGTGGCAATGAAAAATTTTGTATTAAGTATAATATTTTGGGAAATATGATTATTTTAATAAGATATAATCTGTCTGCTGTTGAAAAGATATATTTATTCCAGTAACCAATTGTTTGTTCTATTTTGTCTAGTATTTTATTATAGTTAAATATTAGAGAATCTGTTAATTCATTGAGTAGATTTATTCCCAGATATAATAATTTACTTTCTGTTACTATATATTTGGAAAATCTTTTGTTTATATTATTTTTTTTTACAATTACAGGGCATAATTTTAGTTTTGTTTTCATTAAATGTTAAGCCTGAAATATTTTGAAATTTATTCATGGAGTTAAATAGAGCATTCAAAGACTCATTTGCATCTGAGAGAGTTAATAGTATGTCATCAGCAAAGAGTTGGATTTTAAGGTTTAACATTTTATTAATACAAATGCCCTTTATGTTATTGTTTGATCTGATTTGATTTGCAAAGGGTTCTATGAGTAATGCAAATAACAATGGTGATAAAGGGCAACCTTGTTTAGTTCCCTTTTTTATTGTTATAGGGCCTGATCTATATGATCCCAGTTTAACATATGCAGTAGATTTTTCATATAGTATTTGGATAAGATTATTAAAATTAGAAGGAAAGTTATATTCTTTTAAAACTAGTGAAAGAAAGTTCCAATTAACCTAATCAAAAGCTTTATTAATATCTAATGAGATTACATTTAAATTTAGGACTTTATGTTTGCTATAATCTATTAATGTTAGTATTCTTTTAATATTATCTGAAGTATTTCTTCCTTTAATAAAACCTGTTTGATCTTTTGTGAATTAAGAAAGGAAGAAAGTGTTTGATCCTATTCATATATAGCCATAAACATCTTGTAGTCTATATTGAGTAATGATATTGGCCTATATGAGGAACACTGTTTCTCATCTTTATCTGGTTTGATAATTGGGGATATCAATGAATATTTCCAAGAGGGTGGTATATTCAAATCTTTATTGGCTATATCATATACTTTTAATAATAAAGATATGGCTTGATTAGGTATTAATTTATACATTTCTGGTAGCATATTGTCTGGGCCAGGTGCTTTATTTGTCTTGAGCTTTTAATTTGTGATTTTAATTCTGTCATATTGATTGGTTTGTTTATAATGTCTATTTGTTCTTGTGTTAATTTAATATGAATATTGTTTTCTAAGTATTTTTTATATCCTTAGTAGGTGTATCTTGGGAATTTATGGAATCATAAATGTTAAATTGAGGCCTGAATGCTTCTAAAATATCATTTAGTTCTGTAACTCTTTTGTTAGTATTGGGAATAAATATTTCTTTTATTTGCTTAGATTTAATTATTTTTTTGTTCTATTAGTTAAGTATCTCAGGTGTGCTGAATTAGTAGAGTATGAGTTTATTTTTATCTTTTCTAAGTTAATCATAATCTTATGGTGTAGCAATTCTGTATACTTCTTATTGATTTGTGTAAGTTCTTGAACTTGAGTAGCATTACCCTTTTGTATTTCCAGTTTCAATTTATCTGCTTTGTTTTGTAAGTCTAGCATATCTTTATTCCATAACTTCCTTTTATTTATGTACCAGGATAATATCTTCCCATATGTAACTGCTTTTAATGAATCCCAGACATATATTTCTGAAATATCTTCTGTGTAATTTATTTCTAGAAAGTTTTTGATTGTTTCTTCATAAAATTCTTTGAAATCTCTCAATTTTGTGATATAGGAAGGTATCCTAGTAATGGGATTTGAATAAAATGGTGTAAGCTCTATCTCAAAGACTATGGCATTATGATCAGATAAAGGACAATTTATGATTTTGACTTTGTCAATTTTTGTTATTAGGTCATTGGCAACATATATTCTATCAATTCTAGAGTTAGTTTTATATCTATGAGAATAAAATGTGAAGATTAGTGAGTCTGGTTCTGCAAATTCATTTATATCTTTTAAATACAATGTATCTATAAATTTTGATAGTGCTTTAGAGATGGGTTGTTTTCTTCTTTTGGATTTAGAATCTGTATCTTTTCATTCATTATACAGTTGAAGTCTCCTGCCAATATCAGGCTACCCTTAGTTAAATGAATTATCTCTTCAAAATGCTGTTTAACTGTTTTTAATCCTAGTCCTGGGATCCAATATAGATTTACTAACGTATAGATTCTCTTATTTAACTCTATTGAAACTAGACAAAACATACCTGATGTATCTTGATGAGTAGTAATTATTTTAGGTGTTATAGTTGAGTTGCTAAGTAGTATAGCTACTCCTCTTTTTGTTTTGTATTGAGAGTTTATTAGTACTGTGTAATTATTAATATTTAAGTTGTTTATATCTCTATCTAATAAGTGTGTCTCTTGTAAAAAGACTATTTGTGGTTTATGTAAGTTTATGTACTTGAATAGGCTTCTCCTTTATTACTATTATTTAGACCATTAACATTTATGGATAAACATTTCATTTCCTAGTTTTGAGTTTGTTTTATGTGTAAGTTTATGTAAATATTGTTTATTCTTAGTTCCATCTTGGATACAGAATTCAAAAAGTTTTTCTTGTATGATTTTTGCATGTTTCTGAGTGACACCAAAGTGATAGAATAAAAAAACAAATAACTTCCAAACTTGTAATTCTTAACCTTAAAACCATTCCCTATTGCTATGAGGTAATATACCTCTTCGCTTGGTTAGTGAATCTAACCAAACAAACTTTCTACCCTCACAAATAATATTTGGATCAGTTTCTCTTATCCTCTTAGTTTTAAATAAAGATAATTGAATAATATATTAAGATAATCTAATCAGCTAAAATATATCCATATATTCTTTACTCATCTTATTGTAATTCAATAATACTTACTTCTAAGCAGGTTTCAAAAAGGTACAAATATTTAGATTAAGGTAGTATCATTTCAAAATAATTTAGGGTATTAATAAACATCATGTTAAAATCTATAACTGTAAATTTCATACATCTGTTGAAAACTATTTACTGACATTACTGTATAATACAGTACCATTGTTGTGCAATTGTTTTAGACTACTCAAGTCCGAAACCAGTGTTTAAATTAATATTTGCAAAGTCATATTGGAATAAAAACATGAATAGTTCTGAAACCACATCATATTTCATGTTTAACATAAACTGAAATGCGATACAATGTATAAGTATATTAATATTTCTTTAGTAGACATTAAATATGTTCCTCTGATTGCATTTTTCAGCTTTTCAATGACAATTCCCATGGCTGGAGACAACAAGATCACAATTTAGACAGCTCCCTTATCCAAGAGACCACTCATAATGTTGTTACCTGATTGAGTGTCTTGTTGCCAACACTTCCATCAACCCTCAGAGGGACCCTGCACAATGAAAACTGACACGGTACAGAGGTAAAACTGCAGCGCACTTGACCACACCCTCAAAGCAAACATCTATGTATATCACACATCAACTCCCACAGCTTAGACTGACACCCAACCAGTGAGTCTATCTGCTGATAAGTGCTGGAGATACAATCCTGACCTACTCAACACCAGTAATTCAATCCTATGACTGAACAAAAGTATACTGGAGAACACATCAAAACAATGGAAGCTGCCAAGATTCAAACCACCATGTACGAAAGTATTACAGGCCAAAATTCCCAACCCATTTTGCAGGAAAGAGACAAAACGTATTCAAACCATGGGGTAACACCTTTACCACGTCAAAAAGGTGTCCAAGAAGCTTGTTTTTCCTCCAACATCGGAGGACAGCCACGATGATCCATGCACTGCAAGAGTACCATTTTATCCTGGCAATTGCTTCACGACTGTATATAGAAACATTTAATCCAAATCATTAACTGGCACCACAACAATATTTCTCAGAAAAGCTGTTTTACAGCCAATGACCAGACAGAACGCATCATTGAGAGGATACATTTATCAAATGTCAAGTGCCCCAGCCATAATACAAGTGTCTCCTCAAATCAATCCCCAACGAATCTACTGCCCACCAAACTTGCAGACCAATACTTGCATCCTTTCATGCAGTCACATTGAAACACAAAAATACAGGTCCGCTGATCAGGAACAACCAGGCTCTCAACTGCCAGACAACACACCCGTCTGCAGAAAGGTCCAAGAATCATAGTTGCATTGTCAAGCATCCTTGTCCACACTAACAGTAACATGATATACCCGATACACTAGTATTGTGTCATTCTTGATAATGTAAAAGCCAGACAATATTATAAGAAGGGTGAAGCCACAGCCAGGCAACATAACAAGAAGAGCACAGCCGCAGTCACCATTCAGATGAGCAAACGGAACAGCATGAGCCATCTAAGGATGGATAGCCCGTTGAGTACCTGCCACAATGCATGCCCATAATGCATGGCAACCCAGTAACAAATTAGGTGTGGGCTAAGCCTCTCCCCTTCCACTCAAATCAGATCCAACACAATATGTGTGTAGAACACAGATGCTTGACAAAGCCCAAAGCCACATGGGATATAAACATTGTATAATTGACACACCGGGTCAAATCCACTGTTGTTATGTTACTCATTATAGTTGCCTATACAATCATTGCTTCCACTTTCTCCATCTAGTATACCATAATGCCATCTAAATGTTTGATTTGCCAAATGCACATCCAACCTTCTTGTTGCATCCCACCTGCCCACCCGAGGGCATACCTTGGCAGCAGGACATCAGTAGTACTCTGCAGGAGCACCAGCGTGGGAAATGGCAACCCTCCCCAAAACAAACCTGTCAGTTGCTTGACATTTACTAGTTTCTTTAGAGAATTTGTAAAACAGCAGTGATTTTATTTGCTGATGATTAATTTCTGCTTTTAAACTCTGCTGTATAAAACATAGTAAGGGATAGCTAAAATGTCTGGAAATCTAAACTGATAGAAAGACAAGCAGATATATGTCCTTATCTATCAAGGTTCTAGAAGACATCAGTAGCCATAAACTGAAAGTGCTTCAAAAATAAATATCTGTGTATATTTATATGAACCTTTTATATTATTTATGTTTCCTTAGAAGGAATTTAGGTTTCTGTATCTTTAAATGTGAACCTAGCTTATTTTCTGACTAGACGCCAATTAGAAAGAGTCAGGGATGGCGTACACAAGTAAATGCGACAAGCAAGAAGTAACTCAAGTTTCTAGTGATGTTTGTGGCTGTTAAATTGTCTCGAGAACCAAGCGGGGAAAAGGTATGTGTTTTTCTTTTTCTTTTCCCTCCTCTTATTTGGTGACAAACTCATGTAGTGTGCAAGCACTCTAGTTTACGGAGTAGTGTTCACAACTGTCAAACTTTGCATTTTAAACATGCTATGCCTTATTTCTCTACAAAGAAAAGACAACAGGATATCTAAGCAAGTCACAAGCATCTTTCAACTCCGGATGTCTGGAGCCACAACACACATGACTTATAGCCTCAAAATATCACTTAAAACATATTTTTCACTGGACTATATCAGTATGTGCATATGGGTCAAAGGCAGAACATCTTTTAAGATTATTTAAAGTAGTCTTATTATACATCCTAACTGAAATACTTCATTTCAAAAGCAACACATTTCTGCCCAGCATTAGCGTTTATCCAAACAGGGACACTTTTAACTTATAAAAAGTAATACTATCAGGGGTGTAACTAATAATAAGTTATATAGCAGCCATTACTATACCTATTAAGCAATATAACCATATACTGATTAAAGTATTATAAGTTAATGAAGATTTTATAAAAGAAGAGAAAATAAAACAACAAAACACAAAGAGAGAAAATAAATAAATAAATAAATAAATAAACTATTTGGGAACATTATTATGCATTGATTACTCTGATTAAGAATATGAAAATAATAGATGGATAATAATGAAAAATAGAGTAATGTTTAAATTATGCTTAGTATATTGATGTGATTTGAGATAAATGTATTTACATTTATGCTAATTTTGACATTTAAAATATAATTGAAAACAGTACCTGTTTTGGTGTAACTTGAAGACAGTAAGAACTTTTCTTTTGTTGTTAGTATTATTATTTAGATTTTTACAGAATATAACATATGTAAGATTATTTGTCCTTTAGTTTTTTTTTTTGCTCAACAGTTTTCCAATTATTTACTTCAGCATTTCTCTTCGATTGTACTTATTGTCCAGTCCATAGATTCTTCATGTGTTAGGATGTTGTTGTTGGTAAGGTATTTTATTGCTGAATCTACTGTTTCAAAGATTTTTATTCCATTTGGTAGAAAAACTTTCAGTCTTGCTGGAAATAAAAGATGGACTTTCAGTTGCTTTTTCTTCAAGGTTTTTTTATTGGTAGAAATTCTTTTCTTTTGAAACCACCTTTGTAGAATAATCATTGTCAAATCTTATTAATGAATCATTGTATTTGATGGGAGAATTTGCCCAAGCATTTCTTAATATAAGATCTTTATCTTGTGTAGAAAAAGTCTCACAATTATAGATCTCGGCTTGTTCTTACCGGAGAAGAAGCATTTCCAGAAGCTGCTAGTGATCTATGCCGTTCTATACCATATGAAAGAGCTTCAGGTATTTTTGTTACATCTGGTATCCAGGTGGTAAGAAAGTTTATCATATTGTCCCCTTCAGATTTTTCTGGTAGACCATATATTCTAATATTATTTCTTCTTGTTCGGTTTTCCATATCATCAAGCTTTTCTAGTAAATATGTATTCTGTTGAAGTAAGAATTCAGTTTGTTGTTCTTCTATTTGGACTCTAGTGTCAATGTCACTTAATGACTGTTCAATAAGTGATATCTGTCCTTTCTGCTGTGTAAACATTTCTTGAAGCTGTTCCAGTTGTTGTGAGCACTTTTCTTTAAAAGTATCTATTTTATTGTCCATCTTGTCGATTTTTATTGTAAGTTCCTGTATATTTGTAATGAGAGACTGCAGGTCTTTTTTGAGAGAAGAGTCTTGTGCTGTATTCCTTAGATGACTCATGCTGTAAAGCTGATATTGGTGCTGATTTTCCAGTAATTAATTTGACAGGAATTATTCAAGTTCTGACAATAAAATTTTTCTTATAGATGCTCAGAGTTATTAGAAATAAGTTAGTAATAAAAATGTCTTCAAATTAAATATTATTTTGTAAAATTCCTGTCAGGAATTGTATTGAGGTAAGAGAGCTGAAATGAAGTGCAGCTATTAGTTCAGCATCCTAGCCACGCCCCCCTAGAAGATTATCTTGAGGTCATGGCTGCTATGCAGTTTGTGTATGTGTGTCACCATTATGATGTGACATTTTCTTTCTGCATATGCAGAGCAGGTCCTGCTTTCTTAAACTGGTTAATTTCTTTAAAAAAGTTATTGAAGCAATTGACAATAGCAAAACAGTGCACACCGCATATCTAGAGATTTCAAAGGCATTTGATGTCTTTCCAAACTCAAGTGTCACAGATAAACTCTGTCAGGTAAATATCAATCCTTATGTAACTTGTTAGATAGTACATTGTCTCACAGATAGAGCACAAAAAGTTAGAGTGGGCAGCTCCACATCCTTTCTTTTGCATTTGCTTTTCCTTAGAGGTCAAAGCTAATGTTAAGGGCATGTGGTTGACCAAGTCTGCAGATGACTGTGAACTTGTTGCAGTTATTAACTCACTAGAGGGCACCAAGATCCTCTAAGAGGTCATATCCCAAACAAATAGTTGGTGTCAAAACTGTGGACTAAAACTAAATGCCAGGAAGTGTATGACCATATCCATTGGCTGGTATAACTTCCCTTATAACTATCACATTGACAACACACCCATGAAAATCGATCACCTGGTTATCTGGAAACATATGTTGAAAACGAACTGTCTGTGATCACCATGTATCTACTGTTGAAAGAAGCCATTTTCCATTGCACAGCTTGGTATTGTGTCCAGGTCCATAGATGTAACTCTTCTAACTTTCTTGGCACTCATTTTTTCAAAGCCTTGTCCCTTTGCTCAGTATTATACAGCCTGCTGAGAGCCAACCTCTGCCTTGTGTATAGACCTTCAACAGACCCTATTCTGTCAGACAAACTACATATTCATAAGTTCATTGGTATCATAAATACCTACTCAAGGGATCTCAAGCTGTTTTGCAAAATAACAAGAACATGTGGACAGAGATAAGTAGGTATCATAACGAATACCACTTCTACAGAAAAAGCTCTTCCCTAATGCTAGTCTAATGTGAATTGAACAAATGGATAGGTATTCACAAATGCACCCCATGGTGTGGCACCCCTGTTCCACATGGATAGGGGAGACATATACATGTCTCAACATATCCTTGTTTGGCTTCTCTCTGGGCTATTCACTTCTAAATATAAGGGCTAGAAACTACCATGGGAATGTAGGGCTAGGCTTCTTAAGATCCCACAGATCAATAGCCTTATAAGTACTCATGAACCTAAGCATTTCCAATTGTTGTTTTACATATTTGTGACAATTATATCCTTTTCAATGGGTTTGCATGATTGTGCATGTGGCTACAAAAAATATTGATTTTATGTCATGTAGCTGTACTGATGTATATGGTATATTTGCTATTTTTGTGTGCATCATTTGCAGACAAATGTACTTTACATATAGTTGTGTACATTTCAGATACAGTGGCCATATACTGTGGCATATGTACCAATGCTTAGCTGATTGTAGTAAGTGCTTTACCTATGCAGTGTGTTTCTGTACTCTCTGAAACGTGGATGTGTGTCATTTGGCTGCAGACATCATGCTACATCTAATACTTATGCCATGCATAAATACTCCATGATGGCTGTACTGTATCAGATGGTCTCTATGCAACTAGTCACATTCCAACATCCCCATCATTGCTTGCAAAGATTCTATAAGTAGGCGTGGCATGTGTGCATTTATGTGTAATGTGTGAAGTGTGACTGCATATATTGTACAAGTAGGCAAGGCATGTGTGCATTCATGTGTGATGTGTGATGTGTGACTACATATATTGTACAAGTAGGCATGGCATGTGTGCATTCATGTGTAATGTGTGAAGTGTGAGTGCACATATTGCACAAGTAGGCATGGCATGTGTGCAGTCATGTGTGAAGTGTGATGTTTGACTGCACATATTAGTTAAACCTGCACAGCAAACCTGCAGCAGTATTTAACAGTAGCAGCAGCTTAGGTTTCTTTAAAAAAAATAATTAGAGTTTAAAAATTGAAAACAAAGTTTTAACATGTAACCAAACCTTACAATGAATAAGTATATCCAAGGTCCATAACAAGAATTTATGTTAAACTAAATCATTAAGTTTTTGCCATGATAAATAATGATGTGTGACATTTGAGCAGCAGCTTAGGTTTCCATATGTAGTTGATACTTATTTGCAGCGCAGTTGTAATACAATGACACAGGTGTACTTCACCCATATGTATGTTAACGAATATTGCTCTATTAAATGTATGCTGAAGTTAAAATCTTTGGAGAGATAATATTTTAACATATACTGACGTGCATGAAGTCAATAATATTTGTTCAAAATAAGATGAGAACATAGGTCTAAAAAAGTCTTTTTATGATTGTCCACAACTTTAATGCTTAGTTGTGGTTTTATAAAAGACAGGTGTTTTTACAGAAGTTTTTCAAAAATGATTTATGGTTTTACAATAACAAGACTATAACTTTAAATCAAGTTTCTTTAACTAACTGAATATCTAATTGTGTAATTAATGGCTTTTATAAGGGTGATGGTTCTTGGGAAATGTTTGTCTGATGAAGTTCATTGTGGATTGTGAATGAATGAAAGTGCTAACAATAAATTTTGGGATATTTGGAACTCTCTCCTGGCATCATTTGTTCATATGTATGTTATGCACATGGAACATGTGACATTATTTGGCTTACATGAACATAGTCCTGTGTTTGTGATGCCAGACATGGAATATGACATTATTGATATGCAGCTGCCGTGCTGTAGCCAGAGTAGGTGGACGTTATCATATAGTGCACTGAACCGTAGAAAAAAATTGTGCATGTTGTTCTGGTACAAGTAGATCTAGCATATCAGAGAGGAAAACATGAACAAGTGTGTTGTACATGTAGTGAAGATGCTTCATGTCCACAAATGGCACAAATTCCAGTAGCATTTGCTTGCAATATTCAGTCCCCGGGATTCAAGAAGCTCAGCGCAAGGACGGTTTTAGCCTTGCGCCGAGCATCCTCACTACAGATGGTGCAGCAGCGCCATATGAATATGTATGAGAGCGAGCCACCACACCCTTGACGTGCACAGGAAATCTGTGCGAGTGCAGGGGGCATGTACAAGTGTTCTACGGAGGCATAAACATGCCCCGACACTTGCAAAACCTACTATGCCTACTAGTAGAGCCCGCCCCAAATAGTACATCAGTAAGTCAGTGTCCGTGGATAGCGAAATGTATGCTACGCATACAAGAGTGTCCACAAACAGTGAAATAAAATCAAAGTAGTAAACACACAAGCACGTAGTGGAATGTACAGCCCTGTCCCTAGAACTGTCACAATTAGAATCCCTGTCCCCGTGTCCCTATTATACATTCGAATTGCAGCAATAGCAAAGGTGTAAGCAAGGTGCAGCATGTCTGCACATTGCCACCCTCCGCCAAGTGTAGCTTACACATCATATTCATTCAAATAGAGAAAAACAAGCGGAATCAATGTAAGTGTCAATAGTGTAGTGTTTAAAGCATCCGCCTATCAAACAGACAGTCATGGTTCGAGCCCAACAATAGCACATATCATTTTCCATGTGGAATGAATGTCATTTTGCTGTAAAACCGACATAAGAGTATCGCATGAGATATTTAACTTAAATATAATTCAAGCAAAGTGGCACTGTCATAATGAATAAGGCACTAGTAAGCAGGTGTAAGCACAAATAACCAGCAGTAAACACATATAAGTACCAGTAAGCAAGCCTGAGTGCACATCCGCAGGTCTAAGCAGTGCCCAGCATAGGAAATGTATATA